>NC_057797.1:139455091-139464524 GCF_018294505.1 Triticum aestivum | reverse complement strand
CGCCTCCTCGACGCCGACAAGCTCCACCGCCGCCGGCCGCCCTCGCCCTCGTCCTCGCCTCTTCTTTCTCTCCCGCCGGCGAACCGAACCCCGGCCGTCTACAGTGCGCGCGCCGCCGCCTCGGGAAGCGTGCAGATCTGGAAACCCTAATCCTGAGGTTGAATTTTTCCAAAGTCCTGAAATTTTCAGTTCAAGTGCTCATGTTCGTAGCTCCGTAACTTTGCATCCGTAGCTCCGATTCATGCATATAGCATATCAAAATGTTCATCTCAGAGAGTACATCATTTCTTTCCATTGCATCATTTTCATTTGAGCTCATCTTGATGCCCTAAATTCTATTAGAAGAGGGCTACTTGAGTTAATTGTCAGATCTGCTACTCCATTTAGGTTTTTGTCATTTTCGCCATGATTATTGTGTGCATGCTATGCCCTGATGCTCTACATGTGTTTTGTTAAGGGTTTTGTCATCTTTCCAGAGGTGCAACCCATGTATTTTTGTGATGTGTGTGGTGACTTGTGCAAGCTTGCAAAATGGTGCACTTGCTAAGTCTGTTTTCAGGGACTTAGTAATTTCACTAAGTCCTGGAGCTGTTTATCTCATGATGCCATATGTTCATGTTGTTTCCTAGTGATCCATGCCTCTTTTGAGGATGATCAGTAAGGGAGTTTTGTTAATATTGTAGTGCTCTATCCATACATGTCTTTGTTTGCAATTATGGAGCACCCTAACTTGAGTCAATTGAGCTCTACTTTTGCTACTTTGTGAATCTGGGCAGATTGTCAACTTGTTTGCAATTTTGCCGGTGATGTTGTAGTTGATCCGTGCATGCTATGCTATTGTTCTTGCCATGTCTAGTTTGCATTTTGTGCCTTCTTGATGGATGTATGCTTGTCTTGCCATGACTTGCTCTTTAGTGAGTGCATCGAGCTCGTAAACATGCCTACTTGAGTTATATTTCAGCATGTGTCAGTTTTTCACTAAGTCTGAAAACTGATTATGTTTTTGCTATGTTCACATGCTTGCAATTGTATTTTCTGATCCCTTTTGGCTCAAGGTCACTAAGGGACTTTTGTTAAGCTCTTTGAGTAGCTCCATGCCATGCTTCGCTTTGCCATGTTCAGGTCTTGTAACATGTAGTTTTGTGGCTCCGAAGAGGGCTACCTGATCTGAAATTCCAGACAAGTGTTAATTTCACTAAGTCTGAGATCTGTTTGTCGTATGCATTTTTGCCATGCTTGTTTGAACCGGTTAATGGATGAATTGGCCGTAGCTCAGTGCTAGACTTTTGTTAAGCATCTTGTGTGCATCCCTGCCATGTATTTTGTTGTCATGTTTGGGTGCTGTAGCATGTTCATCTCATTGCATTTAGATGCCTACTTGCTGTAAATCGCAGACCGGTGTCATATTTGAATCGCTTGCCTTTTCCAAACCGTAGCTCCGATTCCGGCGTTCTTTATATCGTTTTCAAGCGATTTCATATCATCTTTCCAGTGGCACACTTGGATTTCCAAGTTGAGGCCAGGCTCATGCATTTCCTGTCATATCTTGCATTTTGCATCCCGCATCGCATCCCGCATAGCATATCATCTTTGCATCGTGTTGTTTGAGTTTGCATGTGGTTGATTGTATCATTGTTGCTTGTTTGCCTTGTTTGGGTAGAGCCGGGAGACGAGTTCGCTAACGAGGAGCCCATTGAGTTTGCTTTCGAGGAGCCAGTCAACTCCGACAACTATGCAGGCAAGATGATCATACCCTCGAAATCACTACTATATTTGCTATGCTAGTTTGCTCGCTCTTTTGCTATGCCATTGCTACGATGCCTACCACTTGCTTTCAAGCCTCCCAAATTGCCATGTCAAACCTCTAACTCACCATTGTCCTAGCAAACTGTTGATTGGCTATGTTACCGCTTTGCTCAGGCCCTCTTATAGCGTTGCTAGTTGCAGGTGAAGACTGGAGGCCGTTCCTTGTTGGAAAATTTATTTTACTTGTTGGGATATCATTATATTATCTTGTTATCTTAATGCATCTATATACTTGGTAAAGGGTGGAAGGCTCGGCCTCTCGCCTAGTGTTTTGTTCCACTCTTGCCGCCCTAGTTTCCGTCATATCGGTGTTATGTTCCCGGATTTTGCGTTCCTTACGCGGTTGGGTTATAATGGGAACCCATTGATATTTCGCCTTGATTAAAGCTTTTCCAGCAATGCCCAACCTTGGTTTTACCATTCACCACCTAGCCTCTTTTCCCTTGGGTTACCGGAGCCCAAGGGTCATCTTATTTTAACCCCCCAGGCCAGTGCTCCTCTGAGTGTTGGTCCAAATAGAGCCACTTGCAGCGCCACCTCGGGGCAACTTGAGGGTTGGTTTTAGTTGTACGTAGTGTTCATCTGAGTGTGCCCTGAGAAAGAGATATGTGCAGCTCCTATCGGGATTTGTCGGCACATTCGGGCGGTGTTGCTGGATTCATTTTAACTTGTCGAAGTGTCTTGAAGAACCGAGATACCGAGTCTGATCGAAACGTCTTGGGAGGAGGTCTATTCCTTCGTTGACCGTGAGAGCTTGTCATGGGCTAAGTTGGGACTCCCCTGCAGGGATTGAACTTTCGAAAGCCGTGCCCGCGGTTAAGGGCAGATGGGAATTTCTTAATGTCCGGTTGTAGATAACTTGAACCTTAATTAATTAAAATGAATCAACTGAGTGTGTTACCGTGATGGCCTCTTCTCAGCAGAGTCCGGGAAGTGGACACGGTGTTGGAGTAATGTTTGCACAGGTTGTTCTCTAGTTTCTCGCTCGTGCTTTGCCTCCTCTTCTCGCTCTCTTTTGCGAATAAGTTAGCCACCATACTTGCTAGTCGCTTGCTGCAGCTCCACATATTTTTACCCTGCCTTACCTAAAAGCTTAAATAGTCTTGATCGCGAGGGTGCGAGATTGCTGAGTCCCTGTGGCTCACAGATTACTATTACACCAGATGTAGGGCATGATGATTCTGATCCAGGAGACGCATATGAGCTCAAGTGGGAGTTCGACGAAGACTCTCAACGTTACTATGTTTCCTTTCCCGATGATCAGTAGTGGTGCCCAGTTGGGGGTGATTGAGACCGTTGTCGCATGTTGGGTTCTCTTTTATTTTGGCGCCGTAGTCGGGCCATGAGTGTTTGGGTGATGTAATGTTATTTATGTACTTGATTGACGTGGCGAGTGTAAGCCAACTATGTTACCTCCCCTTTTATTATCATATTACATGGGATGTTGTGAAGATTGCCTAACTTGCGACATATGCCTTCAATGCGATTATGCCTCTAAGTCGTGCCTCGACACGTGAGAAGTATAGTCGCATCGAGGGTGTTACAAGTTGGTATCAAAGCCTTCCCCGACCTTAGGAGCCCCATTGCTTGATCATTTTTAGCGGCCGAGTTGTGTCTAGAAAAATGTTTTGAGTCATTTAGGAATTATATATCGGAGAGTTTAGGAATTCTTTTTACTTCCCAGTCTCCTCATCGCTCTGGTAAGGCATCCTGTCGTAGAGTTTTGACTCTTCTCTTCTCAAATTTCACTAAAAAAAATTTAGGATCATGCGGGTATCTTGGAATCGTTCCGATGGTTTTATGATGAGAACATTGTCTTGGTGCCTCCTGTCAGGGGTTTAGTGGAAGTGTCCCGGGGAGTTGAGCTCTGAGGTGTTGTCATCATAATTTTATCGTTGCAGTTCTGGAATATCTGAGTTTAGTACGCCGACATCGAAAATCTCTTTTATGCAGTTCGTTGGTGAGATAACCTCGACGCCACCCAGTACTGGGGCGAGAGTTCGGGAGTATCGCCATAACTTGTATAACGGATGCTTTTCGAAGGTTGAGGTAGATGGTTTCCGAAGGTTTCTTGGTTATGTTTTGAAGGATGGATACAGCTGGATGTAGGATTTGCTAGTTTGGGTGAGATATTATGCTTCCCCTGTATCCCCAACACCTGATTGCATAACCGGAAAGGTTCGGGAGTTTCATAGGTGGGAATTCTAGTAGCTCTAGTTCTTCTTCCATGGATATTGGTTTGAGATTGGGATTTCTTACCGATTATTCATTCTTGATCCGTACCTTGTTGATTTATTTCTCTACCTTAATTCTACGTGGCTTCTCAATTTATGGATATGTGACCATTTCAAGAGGAATGCATTCGTTCATTTGTTCGGATGTGAAGACTATATGTTGCAATTTTCATTCCGTTGGATTCAGCTTCAATATTGTCTGTCAATGTGCTAATGGTGGTCAACCTCTTCAGGATGGCTCCTCCAACACGCACGACTCCGAATCCTGATCCGCCACCACCTCCACCTCCTCCAGAGGCATGGCAAGCTGTGATGGCCGCAACCAATGCAAACACACAGCTGATCATGCAAATTCTTCAAGAGCGCAATCAAGGCAACCAAGGGAATCAAGGCAGCAATCAGAATCACTTCGCTTCACTCAACCAGTTCCTTGCTAACGGACCAAAGACTTTCAGCAGTTGTGTTGAGGCAACCGATGCTGACGATTGGCTTGTGGATCTGTGCAAGCATTTCGAGTGCAGTAACGTCAGGCCTGAGGACTTTGTTAAGTTCGCTTCCTTCCAACTCAAAGATCAAGCTGCAGAATGGTTCCAGCAGTACAAGGACTCCAGAGGTGGATGTGTTATCACTTGGGATGATTTCCGTCGAGATTTCCGAGCTCATCATATTCCCCAGAGCATGGCTGAAAGCAAGCATGAGGAATTCCGCAACCTGAAGCAAGGCTCTTTGTCTGTCTATGACTACAACAAGTTGTTCCAGAAGCTCGCCCGCTTTGCCAAGCAGGACATCCCTGATGAGAAGAGCATGATATACCAGTTCAGGGGTGGTCTCAGAGAAGAAATTCAGCTCGCTCTTGTTCTCTTCGAGCCCTTGAGATACGATGAGTTCTACAACATGGCACTGGAGCAAGAGGCTGCTCAGTTGAGGTGTGATGCTTCCAAGAAGCGAGTCAGAGATGTTACTCCTTCTTCCTCTACTCAAGTGGCCAAGCAGCACAAGTATTGACTTCCTCCTCCTCCGTTCCGTCAGCCGTATCAGCAGAAGAGCAAAGGTGGTAGTGGTTCTTCCCACCCACCCAACCCTGGCTTTCAGAACAAGACTTCGTCTCAAGCTCCAAGATCGAGTGCTCCGTACCACCGTCCGCTTTCAGAAGTCACATGCAACAAGTGCCAACAGAAGGGTCACTATGCCAACAAGTGTTTCAACCAGAGGCGTCTTCCTCCTCCTCCTGTCAGATCGGCAAGTACAGCTGTGGTCAAGCATAACCCCAAGCACGCCAAGGTCAATTTGCTGAATGCAGCTCAGGCAGAGGACTCACCAGATGTGATTATGGGTAACCTTCCTGTTAACGATATTCCAGCTAAAGTTCTTTTTGACACTGGTGCATCGCTTTTCTTTTATTTCAACTCCATTTGTGGCCAAGCATGATTTTGTGACCGAAAGGATTCCTGTTCCGTTGAAGATTGTGTCTCCGGGCAAGAAAATGACTTCTAACAATTGTGTCCCGGATGTCTCTATCACGTTGGGCGATTACAAGTTTCTCTCTTCTCCGGTGGTTCTTGGCAACTCGGATATTGATCTTATTCTCGGAATGGATTGGCTTACTAAGCACAAGGCACATCTTGATTGTGCAGCCAGGCAGATTCAATTGACTCATTCATCTGAGGATGTAATTGTCTTTGTCGCTCATGATGATACTATCCGTCTGTTTTCTCTCAATGAGAAGGGTGAATTGGACGCTATTTCGCAAATTCCAGTCGTTTGCGAATATCAAGACGTCTTTCCAGAAGAGCTTCCAGGAATGCCTCCGCACCAGCCAGTTGAATTCGTTATTGATCTTGAGCCTGGCACGGAACCTGTGTGCAAACGTCCTTACAAGCTCGGACCTGAAGAGTTGAAGGAGCTGAAAAAGCAACTCGATATTCAAGAGAAAATGGGTCTTATCCGGCCTAGTTCTTCTCTGTGGGGTTGTGGTGTTCTTTTTGTGAAGAAGAAGGATGGAACGGACCGACTTTGTGTTGATTATCGTCCAGTGAACAAGAAGACCATCAAGAACAAATACCCACTTCCCAACATCAATGAGCTGTTCGAACAACTCAAAGGTGCTCGACTATTCTCCAAGCTTGATCTCCGCATGGGTTATCATCAGATTCGAATCCGTGAGCAAGATATTCCTAAGACGGCGTTCAGAACAAGCTTTGGTTCATATGAATACACTGACATGTCTTTTGGCCTCGTCAACGCTCCTCCGACGTTCTCTCGCATGATGAACTTCATCTTCAACGCCTACACCAATGACTTCGTTTTGGTCTATCTCGATGACATTCTGGTTTTCTCCAAGAACAAGGAAGATCATGCCAAGCACTTGCATTTGGTTCTTGATAAGCTCAGAGAACACAAGTTCTACGCCAAGTTCTCCAAGTGTGAATTTTGGCTCGATGAGGTTCTTTATCTTGGTCATATCATCTCTGCCAAGGGCATTGCCGTGAATCCTGAGAAGGTGTCTGCAATTATGAATTGGGAACCTCCTCAGAACGTGAAGCAACTCCGCAGTTTTCTCGGTCTCGCAAGCTATTGCCGAAGATTCATTGAAAACTTTTCTAAGATCGCGAAGCCTCTCTCTAATCTTCTCCAGAAGCACGTCAAGTACGTTTGGTCTCCGGAGTGTGACATTGCTTTCAACACTTTGAAAGAGAAATTGATCACTGCTCTAGTTCTGACTCCGCCTGATGAATCCAAGCCGTATGAGGTCTTTTGTGATGCCTCTCTCCAAGGTCTTGGCGCAGTATTGATGCAAGAGAAGAAAGTTGTTGCTTATACCTCTCGCCAGTTGAAGCCTAATGATAAGAACTACCCCACTCATGATCTTGAGTTGGCGGCAGTTGTGCATGCTCTTTTGACATGGAGACATCTTCTATTGGGAAGAAAAGTGGACATTTTCACTGATCACAAGAGTCTCAAGTACATCTTCACTCAGCCTAATCTCAACCTCAGGCAAACTCGATGGGTCGAAATGATTCAAGAGTATAATCCGAGTATTGAGTATACTCCAGGCAAGGCCAATGTGATTGCTGACGCTTTGAGCAGGAAGGCCTACTGCAATAGTCTGATTCTCAAGCCTTATCAACCCGAGCTTTGTGAAGCTTTCCGCAAACTTAATCTGCAAGTTGTTCCTCAAGGTTTCCTCGCCAACCTTCTAGTCTCTCCTACCTTGGAAGACCAGATTCGCCAAGCTCAGCTTCTTGATGCTATGGTGAAAAAGGTGAAGATTGGCATTGCCAAGAGTCAGTCCAAGTACATGTGCTACCGCCTTGATGACAAGGACACTCTCTTCTTCGAGGATCGTATTGTTGTACCCAAAGGTGACCTCCATAAAGTGATCATGAACGAGGCTCACAATTCTCTCCTCTCCATCCACCCTGGGAGCACGAAGATGTATCAGGACCTCAAGCAAGCTTATTGGTGGACTCGAATGAAGCGCGAGATCGCTCAATTCGTGAATGAATGTGATGTCTGCAGAAGAGTGAAGGCAGAACACCAAAGGCCAGCTGGTTTACTCCAACCTCTTTCCATTCCAGAATGGAAGTTTGACCACATTGAAATGGACTTCGTGACTGGGTTTCCAAAGTCCAAGCATGGCAATGATGCTATATTCATTGTCATCGACAAACTCACCAAAGTGGCTCACTTTCTGCCTATCAAAGAGTCGATCACTACAGCTCAATTGGCGGAACTCTATACCTCTCGTATTGTCTCTCTGCACGGTATTCCACAAGTGATCTCTTCAGACCGTGGCAGCATCTTTACCTCAAAGTTTTGGGATTCTTTTCAGAAGGCCATGGGCACCAACATCCGCTTCAGCACAGCTTTCCATCCTCAAACTAGCGGTCAAGTCGAGCGTGTCAACCAGATTCTTGAAGATATGCTCAGGGCTTGTGTGATCTCCTTTGGCATGAAGTGGGAGGATTGTCTTCCTTATGCTGAATTCTCCTACAAAAACAGTTTTCAAGCAAGTTCGGGTAAGGCCCCATTTGAAATTATGTATGGCAGGAAGTGCCGTACCCCTCTCAATTGGTCTGAAACCGGTGAACGTCAGCTTTTGGGTAATGACTTAATCACAGAGGCAGAGGAAATGTGCAAAGTCATTCGTGTTAACCTCAAAGCAGCCCAATCCCGCCAGAAGAGCTACTATGATAGTAAGCACCATGATTTGGCTTTCGAGATCGGAGATCATGTTTACCTCCGCGTCTCTCCTATGAAAGGTACTCGTCACTTCGGTATCAAAGGGAAGCTTGCCCCCAGATATGTGGGACCTTTCAAGATTGTCAGCAAGAGAGGCGACCTCGCCTATCAACTCGAGCTTCCTTCAAACTTTGCAAATGTTCATGACGTGTTCCATGTCTCTCAGCTTCGAAAGTGCTTTAAGACTCCTGACCGCACCATCAACTTCGAGGACATTGAGCTCCAAGAAGATCTCTCTTATCGTGAGCACCCAGTTGCTATTCTGGAAGAGACTGAACGCAAGACTTGCAACAAGTCAATCAAATTTCTCAAAGTCAAGTGGTCACACCATTCCGACCGTGAAGCTACCTGGGAACGCGAGGATCACCTCCGTTCTGAGTACCTGGCGTTCTTTCAGTCCTAGATCTCGGGACGAGATCCTTTCGTAGTGGTGGAGTGTTGTAACACCCCGGATGTAACTTTCCCAATTTGTACTCCAACTCTTGCCGTTTCCGGCGTTAAGTTATTTTATTTCCTCGGGTTCGGGTTTTGTCTCCGTGTGTTGTTGTCATTGTCATGCATCTCATATCATGTCATCATGTGCATTGCATCTGCATACGTGTTCGTCCCATGCATTCGAGCCTTTTCCCCGTTGTCCGTTTTGCATTCCGGCGCTTTATTCTCCTCCGGTGGTCATTTCTAGCTTTCTTTCGTGTGTGGGGATTAAACATTTCCGGATTGGACCGAGACTTGCCAAGCGGCCTTGGTTTACTACCGGTAGACCGCCTGTCAAGTTTCCTATCATTTGGACTTCATTTGATACTCCAACGGTTAACCGAGGGACCGAAAAGGCCTCGTGTGTGTTGCAGCCCAACACCCCTCCAATTTGGCCCAAAACCCACCTAACTCTGCTCCATCATCTAGAGCGTTCGATCACGATCGCGTGGCCGAAAACCGCACCTCATTTGGACTCTCCTAGCTCCTTCTATGGCTATAAATAGACCCCCCGAATTTCGGATCTCCTTCTCCCCCCGAAACCCTAGATCCTTTCATCTTCGCGCGCACCGGACACTTTTCGCTGCCGACGGACATTGTCCGGCCCGCCTCTCCGCCGCCACGTGGCGCCCCGGGATTCGTCCACCCGGGCGCCCACATCGCCCATCGCCGCCACT
>NC_057797.1:139432384-139454499 GCF_018294505.1 Triticum aestivum | reverse complement strand
CGTCCTCGCCTCTTCTTTCTCTCCCGCCGGCGAACCGAACCCCGGCCGTCTACAGTGCGCGCGCCGCCGCCTCGGGAAGCGTGCAGATCTGGAAACCCTAATCCGGAGGTTGAATTTTTCCTAAGTCCCGAAATTTTCAGTTCAAGTGCTCATGTTCGCAGCTCCGTAACTTTGCATCCTTAGCTCCGATTCATGCATATAGCATATCAAAATGTTCATCCCAGAGAGTACATCATTACTTTCCACTGCATCATTTTCATTTGAGCTCATCTTGATGCCCGAAATGCTGTTAGAAGAGGGCTACTTGAGTTAATTGTCAGATCTGCTACTCCATTTAGGTTTTTGTCATTTTTGCCATGATTATTGTGTGCATGCTATGCCCTGATGCTCTACATGTGTTTTTTTAAGGGTTTTGTCATCTTTCCAGAGGTGCAACCCATGTATTTTTGTGATGTGTGTGGTGACTTGTGCAAGCTTGCAAAGTGGTGCACTTGCTAAGTCTGTTTTCAGGGACTTAGTAATTTCACTAAGTCCTGGAGCTATTTATCTCATGATGCCATATGTTCATTTTGTTTCCTAATGATCCATGCATCTTTTGAGGATGATCAGTAAGGGAGTTTTGTTAATATTGTAGTGCTCTATCCATACATGTATTTGTTTGCAATTATGGAGCACCCTAGCTTGATTCAATCGAGCTCTACTTTTGCTACTTTATGAATCTGGCCAGATTGTCAACTTGTTTGCAATTTTGCCGGTGATGTTGTAGTTGATCCGTGCATGCTATGCTATTGTTATTGCCATGTCTAGTTTGCATTTTGTGCCTTCTTGATGGATGTATGCTTGTCTTGCCATGACTTGCTCTTTAGTGAGTGCATCGAGCTCGTAAACATGCCTACTTGAGTTATATTTCAGCATGTGTCAGTTTTTCACTAAGTCTGAAAACTGATTATGTTTTTGCTATGTTCACATGCTTGCAATTGTATTTTCTGATCCCTTTTGGCTCAAGGTCACTAAGGGACTTTTGTTAAGCTCTTTGAGTAGCTCCATGCCATGCTTCGCTTTGCCATGTTCAGGTCCTGTAACATGTAGTTTTGTGGCTCCGAAGAGGGCTACCTGATCTGAAATTCCAGACAAGTGTTAATTTCACTAAGTCTAAGATCTGTTTGTCGTATGCATTTTTTGCGTTCTAGTTTCCGTCATAGTTTCCGCCCTAGTTTCCGTCATATCGGTGTTATGTTCCCGAATTTTGCGTTCCTTACGCGGTTGGGTTATAATGGGAACCCCTTGATATTTCGCCTTGATTAAAGCTTTTCCAGCAATGCCCAACCTTGGTTTTACCATTCGCCACCTAGCCTCTTTTCCCTTGGGTTACCGGAGCCCAAGGGTCATCTTATTTTAACCCCCCGGGCCAGTGCTCCTCTGAGTGTTGGTCCAAATAGAGCCACTTGCAGCGCCACCTCGGGGCAACTTGAGGGTTGGTTTTAGTTGTACGTAGTGTTCATCTGAGTGTGCCCTGAGAAAGAGATATGTGCACCTCCTATCGGGATTTGTCGGCACATTCGGGCGGTGTTGCTGGATTCATTTTAACCTGTCGAAGTGTCTTGAAGAACCGAGATACCCAGTCTGATCGGAACGTCTTGGGAGGAGGTCTATTCCTTCGTTGACCGTGAGAGCTTGTCATGGGCTAAGTTGGGACTCCCCTGCAGGGATTGAACTTTCGAAAGTTGTGCCCGCGGTTAAGGGCAGATGGGAATTTGTTAATGTCCGGTTGTAGATAACTTGAACCTTAATTAATTAAAATGAATCAACTGAGTGTGTTACCGTGATGGCCTCTTCTCGGCGGAGTCCGGGAAGTGGACATGGTGTTGGAGTAATGTTTGCGCAGGTTGTTCTCTAGTTTCTCGCTCGTGCTTTGCCTCCTCTTCTCGCTCTCTTTTGCGAATAAGTTAGCCACCATACTTGCTAGTCGCTTGCTGCAGCTCCACATATTTTTACCCTGCCTTACCTAAAAGCTTAAATAGTCTTGATCGCGAGGGTGCGAGATTGCTGAGTCCCTGTGGCTCACAGATTACTATTACACCAGATGTAGGGCCTGATGATTCCGCTCCAGGAGACGCATATGAGCTCAAGTGGGAGTTCGACGAAGACTCTCAACGTTACTATGTTTCCTTTCCCGATGATCAGTAGTGGTGCCCAGTTGGGGGTGATTGGGACCGTTGTCGCATGTTGGGTTCTCTTTTATTTTGGCGCCATAGTCGGGCCATGAGTGTTTGGGTGATGTAATGTTATTTATGTACTTGATTGACGTGGTGAGTGTAAGCCAACTATGTTACCTCCCCTTTTATTATCATATTACATGGGATGTTGTGAAGATTGCCTAACTTGCGACATATGCCTTCAATGCGATTATGCCTCTAAGTCGTGCCTCGACACGTGGGAGATATAGTCGCATCGAGGGTGTTACATTGCACTAGTGAAAGTACGGACCCTAGGCCTCATTTTCAAGCATTGCAATACCGTTTTTCTGCCCGTTTACTATTTGCTACCTTGCTGTTTTTATTTATTCAGATTATAAAAATATATTTCTACCATCCATATTACACTTGTATCACCATCTCTTCGCCGAATTAGTGCACCTATACAAATTGCCATTGTATTGGGTGTGTTGGGGACACAAGAGATTTCTTGTATTTGATTGCAAGATCGTTTGAGAGAGAGATCATCTTCATCCTACACCTCCCACGGATTGATAAACCTTAGGTCATCCACTTGAGGGAATTTTTTTACTGTCCTACAAAACTCTGCGCTTGGAGGCCCAACGCGTGTCTACAAGAATAAAGTTGCGTAGTAGACATCAGGGTCCTAGTGGAAACTAAGGGATATTAAGGCCTCCTTTTAATAGAGAACCAGAACAAAGCATTAGCACTTAGTGAATACATGGACTCCTCAAACTGCGGTAATCAGCGAAAAAAATCCCAATTATCATCACCTTGGGGTATGCGGATCATAACTCGTAGTAGGTGTCTAGAACTTGCAAGATCAGATCAAGAACGCAAATATATTCATGAGAACATAATAGGTTCAAATCTGAAATCATGGCACTCGGGCCCTAGTGACAAGCATTAAGTATAGCAAAGTCATAGCAACATCAATCTCATAACATAGTGGATACTAGGGATCAAACCCTAACAAAACTAACTCGATTACATGATAAATCTCATCCAACCCATCACCGTCCAGCAAGCCTACGATGGAATTACTAACGCACGATGGTGAGCATCATTAAATTGGTGATGGAGGAAGGTTGGTGATGATGATGGCAACGTATCCCCCTCTCCGGAGCCCCAAATAGACTCCAGATCTGCCCTCCCGATGAAGAACGGGAGGCGGCGGCTCCGTATCGTAAAACACGATGAATCCTTCTCCTTGATTTTTTTTTTCTCCTCGAACGTGAATATATAGAGTTGGAGTTGAGGTCGGTGGAGGTCAAGGGGACCCACAAGGCAGGAGGGCACGCCCCCCACCCTTGTGGTCAGCTGGTGGGTCCCCTTTGGTTGATTCTTTCCCCAGTATTTTTTATTTATTCCAAAAATATTCTTCGTAAATTTCCAGGTCATTCCGAGAACTTTTATTTCTGCACAAAAACAACACCAAGGCAATTTGCTGAAAATAGCGTCAGTCCGGATTAGTTCCATTCAAATCATACAAATTAGAGTCCAAAACAAGGGCACAAGAGTTTGGAAAACTAGATACGATGGAGAAGTATCATCGGGTTGCAAGTATTTGTTCTTTGTGTGCAAGTACCGTTTACATAGTGTTGCTTGGTTCTCCTACTCGATTGATACCATGGTTTAATAACTGAGGGAAATACCTACCGTAGCTATGTTGCATCATCCCTTCCTCTTTGGGGAAATACTGACATAGTTCAAGCGACATCAAAAGGAATTTCCGGTGCCATTGCCGGGGATACATCATCAACATCTATCAGGTTCCTAATCACAAATCTCATCTCCTTGCAATTTACATTATTTTTCGTTTGCCTCTTGTTTTCATCTCCCGCACTTCACAAAAAATTTCCTTTTTATTCACCTTCTTTTCGTTTGCCTTTTTCTCATTCGGTCTTATATTTGCTTATGTTGCCATGTGCCTTCTATTTGCTTGCATCTTTGCTTGCTAAAAATATATTGATATGGATCCTTATCCACTTGCTAATCTTTTTAAAAGATCCAATTATGATGAACCAATTGCTAGTGAATTGTGTTCACTAGATTATCTTTATGAAGTTTTGCTTGAGATTCATGAATCTGAAAATTGTGATGAAGTGTTAAAAGAAGAAATTTATAAAGTGGTTCACGGTAGCTCCTTGAATGAAAAGCATGATTGCAATGATATTATTATAAATTCTATTGATGTCAATTGTGTTAATACTATGCAAAACCCCAAGCTTAGGGATGCTAATTTTGCTATGTCCACTACTTGTTGCAATGATCATGATTGGGGTGATTATTCTTATGATCTTGAAAATTTATTTAAGCCTCATGATGAATATGTTTGCAATAATATTGAAAGTGGGATTGGAAGAGCGTAAACTTTAGGTGAAAATAATCCCACAAAATTGGAGAATGTTCAATCATTTGAAATTTTTGACAAAACTGGGTTTTGGAGAGGTCATGACTTTATTTGATGATAATCCCACCATTTTGGAAGAGTGTCAACTTTGCATGCATGTGGATCATGAAGAGAAAATTTTATATGATAGCTATATTGTTGAATTTGATTATGATCTTACATGCAATTATTATGAGAGAGGAAAATATGGTTATAGAAATTTGCATGCTACTAAATTACCTCTCGTTATGTTGAGATTGTCGATGTTTTATTTCTCTCCTTTGCTAAATATTTCTAGTATTGATAATTTGTTTGCTTATAAAATTTCGATGCATAGGAAGTATGTTAGACTTAAATGTGTTTTTTATGATGCTCTCTTTGTGTTTTAATTATTATCTTTCATGTGAGCATCAATGAAATCTCAATGCCTAGCTAGGGGCATAAAACGATAGCGCTTGTTGGGAGGCAACCCAATGAATAAATTTCACTTTTGCCTTTTGCCTTTTTGTTCTTGAGTGTTTGCACAACTATGCTACTGTTATGATTGTGTTTTTCATGTTTTAATTAGTGTTTGTGCCAAGTAAAGCCTTTGGGATCATGTTTGGTGATAGTTGATTTGATCTTGTTGAAAAAGAGAGACTTTTGCGCTCAGTAAAACAATTTTAATAAATCGAAGAAACGTGATAAAATTCTGAAATTTTTACACAAGATTGATATACAAATTGCCCAATTTTTCAGAATTTTTGGAGTTACAGAAGTATTCGAAGTTTTCAGATTTCTACAGACTATTCTGTTTTTGACATATCCTGTTTTCTTTGCATTGTGTGCTTATTTTCATGAATCTATGGTTTGTATTGGAGGTATAAGCCTAGGGGCCTCGGCACGCCCACGTGGGTTTTGCCCTATAAATACCTCCAATACAAACCATAGGGGATCTGTGTAGGGTTCATCATCGTCATTGGTGCCTCTTTGATGATGCATGAGTAGTTCATGTTGGGGATCATAGCAGAAATTTAAAATTTTCTACGCATCACCAAGATCAATCTATGGAGTAATCTAGCAACGAGGGGAAGGGGAGTGCATCTACATACCCTTGTAGATCACTAAGCAGAAGCATTGCAAGAACGCGGTTGGTGGAGTCATACACGCAGCGATTCAGATCGCGGTCGATTCTGATCTAAGCGCCGAAAAACGGCGCCTCCGCGTTCAACACACGTGCAGCCCGGTGACGTCTCCTACGTCTTGATCCAGCAAGGGGAGAAGGAGAGGTTGGGGAAGACTCCGTCCAGCAGCAGCACGATGGCGTGGTGATGGTGGAGGAGCGCGGGACTCCTGCAGGGATTCGCCAAGCACTACGAGAGACGAGGAGGGAGAGAGGTAGGGCTGCGCCTAGAGAGAGATCAAATCATCTGTTGGGCAGCCCCCAATACCTCAAGTATATATAGGGGAAGGGGAGGGGCTGCTCCCCCTTCTAGGGTTCCCTCCCTAGGGGGGCGGCAGCCCTAGATGCCATCTAGGGTGGCGGCCAAAGGGGAGAGGAGAGGGGGCGCCCTAGGGTGGGCCTTTGTGGGGGGCGCACCAGCCCACCTGGGACTGGTCCCCTCCCACACTTGGCCCACGCAGCCTTCTGGGGCTGGTGGCCCCACCTGGTGGACCCCCGGGACCCTCCCGGTGGTCCCGGTACGTTACCGATAGCACCCGAAACTTTTCCGGTGACCAAAACGGGACTTCCCATATATAAATCTTTACTTCCGGACCATTCCGGAACACCTCGTGACGTCCGGGATCCCATCCGAGACTCTGAACAACATTCGGTAACCGCGTACATACTTTCCCTATAACCCTAGCGTCATCGAACCTTAAGTGTGTAGACCCTACGGGCTCGGGAATAATGCAGACATGACCGAGACATCTCTTTGGTCAATAACCAACAGCGGGATCTGGATACCCATGTTGGTTCCCACATGTTCCACGATGATCTCATCGGATGAACCGCGATGTCAAGGATTCAATCAATCACGTATACAATTCCCTTTGTCTATCGGTACGATACTTGCCCGAGATTCGATCGTCGGTATCCCGATACCTCGTTCAATCTTGTTACCGGCAAGTCTCTTTACTCGTTCCGTAACACATCATCCCATGATCAACTCCTTGGTCACATTGTGCACATTATGATGATGTCCTACCGAGTGGGCCCAGAGATACCTCTCCGTTTACACAGAGTGACAAATCCCAGTCTCGATTCGTGCCAACCCAACAGACACTTTCGGAGATACCCGCTGTGCACCTTTATAGCCACCCAGTTACGTTGTGACGTTTGGTACACCCAAAGCATTCCTACGGTATCCAGGAGCTGCACAATCTCATGGTCTAAGGAAATGATACTTGACATTAGAAAAGCTTTAGCATACGAACTACACGATCTTGTGCTAGGCTTAGGATTGGGTCTTGTCCATCACATCATTCTCCTAATGATGTGATCCCATTATCAATGACATCCAATGTCCATGATCAGGAAACCATGACCATCTATTGATCAACGAGCTAGTCAACTAGAGGCTTACTAGGGACATGTTGTGGTCTATGTATTCACACATGTATTACGGTTTCCGGATAATACAATTATAGCATGAACAATAGAGAATTATTATGAACAAGGAAATACAATAATAACCATTTTATTATTGCCTCTAGGGCATATTTCCAACAGTCTCCCACTTGCACTAGAGTCAATAATCTAGTTCACATCACTATGTGATTGTAATGAATCCAACACCCATGGGGTTTGTTCATATCTTGCTTGTGAGAGAGGTTTATTAGTCAATGAGTCTGAACCTTTCAGATCCATGTGTGCTTTACAAATCTCTATGTCATCTTGTAGATGCAGCTACCATGCGCTACTTGGAGCTATTCCAAATAACTGTTCTACTATACGAATCTGGTTTACTACTCAGAGTCATCTGGATTAGTGTCAAAGTTTGCATCGACGTAACCCTTTACGACAAACTCTTTTACCACCTCCATAATCGAGAAAATTCCTTAGTCCACTAGTTACTAAGGATAAGTTCGACCGCTGTTGTGTGATCCATTCCTGGATCACTCTTGTACGCCTTGACTGACTCATAGCAAGACACACTTCAGGTGCGGTACACAACATTGCATACTTTAGAGCCTACGTCTAAAGCATAGGGGACAACCTTCATCCTTTCTCTCTATTCTGCCGTGGTCAGGTCTTGAGTTTTACTCAATACTCATACCTTATAACACAGCCAAGAACTCCTTCTTTGCCGATCTATTTTTGAACTCCTTCAAAATTTTGTCATGGTATGTGTTCGTTTGAAAGTACTATTAAGCGATTTTGATCTATCCTTATAGATCTTGATGCTCAATGTTCAAGTAGCTTAATCCAGGTTTTCCATTGAAAAACACTTTTCAAATAACCCTGTATGCTTTCCAGAAATTCTACATCATTTCTGATCAACAATATGTGAACAACATATACTCATCAAAAATTCTATAGTGCTCCCACTCACTTCTTTGGAAATACAAGTTTCTCATAAACTTTGTATAAACCCAAAATCTTTGATCATCTCATCAAAGCGTACATTCCAATTCTGAGATGCTTACTCCAGTCCTTAGAAGGATTGCTGGAGCTTTGCATACTTGTTAGCATCTTTCAGGATTGACAAAACCTTCTGGTTGTATCACATACAACCTTTCCTCAAGAAAAACGTCGAGGAAACAATGTTTTGACATCCTATCTGCAAGATTTCATAAATAATGCAGTAACTGCTAACATAATTCCAACAGACTCTTAGCATCGCTACGAGTGAGAAATTCTCATCGTAGTCAACTCCTTGAACTTGTCGGGAAACATCTTAACGACAAGTCGAGCTTTCTTAATGGTGACACTTACCATCATTGTTCATCTTCCTTTTAAAATCCATCTGCACCCATAGCCTTACGACCATCAAGTAGTTCTTTTCAAAGTCTATAATTTGTTTTATACATGGATCCTCTCTCGGATTTTATGGCCTCGAGCCATTCGTCGGAATCCGGGCCCACCATCACTTCTCCATAGCTCGTAGGTTCATTGTTGTCTAGCAACATGATTTCCAAGATAGGATTATGTACCACTCTGAAGTAGTACACATCCTTGTCGACCTATGAGGTTTGGTAGTGACTTGATCCGAAGTTTCATGATCATTATCATAAGCTTCCACTTCAATTGGTGTAGGTGCCACAGGAACAACTTCTTGTGCCCTGCTACATACTAGTTGAAGTGACGGTTCAATAACCTCATCAAGTCTCCATCACCTCCCACTCAGTTCTTTTGAGAGAAACTTTTCCTCGAGAAAGGACCCGTTTCTAGAAACAGTCACGTTTGCTTCCGGATCTGAAATAGGAGGTATACCCAACTGTTTTGGGTATTCTATGAAGATGCATTTATCCGCTTTGGGTTCGAGCTTATCAGCCTGAAACTTTTTCACATAAGCGTCGCAGCCCCAAACTTTTAATAAACGACGGCTTAGGTTTCTCTAAACCATAGTTCATATAGTGTCATCTCAACGTAATTGTGTGGTGCCCTATTTAAAGTGAGTGTGGTTGTCTCTAATGCCTAACCCATAAACGATAGTGGTAATTTGATAAGAGACATCATGGTATGTACCATATCCAATAGGGTGCAGTTGTGATGTTCAGACACACCATCACACTATGGTGGTCCAGGCGGTATTAGTTGTGAAACAATTTCCACAATGTCTTAATTGTGTGCCAAACTCGTAACTCGAATATTCATCTCTATGATCATATCATACACATTTTATCATCTTGTCACGACGATCTTCAACTTCACTCTAAAATCAACCTTTCAATAATTCAGACTTGTGTTTCATCAAGTAAATATACTCAGCATCTACTCAAATCATCTGTGAAGTAAGAACATAATGATATCCACTGCGTGCCTCAGCACTCATTGGACTGCACACATCAAAATGTATTACTTCCAACGAGTTGCTTTCTTGTTCCATCTTACTGAAAACGAGGCCTTTCAGTCATCTTGCCCATGTGGTATGATTTGCATGTCTCAAGTGATTCAAAATCAAGTGAGTCCAAACGATCCGTCTGCATGGAGTTTCTTCATGCATATCTACCAATAGACATGGTTCGCATGTCTCAATCTTTTCAAAAATGAGTGAGTCCAAAGATCCATCAACATGGAGCTTCTTCATGCGTTTTATACCAACATGACTCAAATGGCAGTGCCACAAGTACGTGGTACTATCATTACTATCTTATATCTTTTAGCATGAACATGTGTATCACTACGATCGAGATTCAATAAACCATTCATTTTAGGTGCATGACCATTGAAGGTATTATTCAAATAAACAGAGTAACCATTATTCTCCTTAAATGAATAACCGTGTGGTGATAAACATAAGCCAATTATGTCTATGCTCAACGCGAACACCAAATAACAATTATTTCGGTTTAACACCAATCCCGATGGTAGAGGGAGCGTGCAATGTTTGATCACATCAACCTTGGTAACACTTCCAACACATATCGTCATCTCACCTTTAGCTAGTCTATGCAACCTTTTATTTCGAGTTACTAACGCTTAGCAACCGAACCGGTATTTGATACCCTGGTGCTACTAGGAGTACTAGTAAAGTACACAATAATATGACGTATATCCAAAATACTTCTATCGACCTTGCCAGCCTTCTCATCTACCGAGTATCTAGGGTAGTTTTGCTTCAGTGACCGTTCCCCTCATTATAGAAGCACTTAGTCTCGGGTTTGGTTCAACCTTGGGTTTCTTCACTAGAGCAGCAACTGATTTGCCGTCTCATGAAGTATCCCTTCTTTCCCTTGCCCTTCTTGAAACTAGTGGTTTAACCATCAACAATTGATGCTCCTACTTCATTTCTACTTTCGCGGTGTCAAACATCGCGAGTTGCTCAAGGATCATCATGTCTATCCCTGATATGTTATAGTTCATCACGAAGCTCCAATAGCTTGGTGGCAGTGACTATGGAGAACCATCACTATCTCATCTGGAAGATTAACTCCCACTCGATTCAAGCGATTGCAGTACTCAGACAATCTGAGCACATGCTCAACGATTGAGTTTTTCTCCCTTAGTTTGCAGGCTTAAGAAACTTGTCAGAGGTCTCATACCAATTGATGTGGGCACTAGTCTGAAATTCCAATTTCAGTCTTTGGAACATCTCATATGTTCTGCGACGTTTCAAAAACATCTTTGGTGCCACAATTCTATACCGTTAGTATTGCGTACTGAACTATCACGTAGTCATCAAAACGTGTATGTCAGATGTTTCCCAACATCTACAGATGACGCTCGAGGTTCAACACACTGAGCGGTGCATTAAGGACATAGCCCTTTTGTGCAGCAATGAGGACAATCCTCAGTTCACGGACTCAGTCCGCATAATTGCTACTGTCAACTCTCAACTAAATTTTCTCTAGGAACATATCTAAAATAGTTGAACCAAAGCGTGAGCTACGACATAATTTGCAAAGACCTTTTGACTATGTTCATGATAATTAAGTTTATCCAATCAAATTATTCAATGAACTCCCACTTAGATAGACATCCCTCTAGTCATCTAAGTGATACATGATCCGAGTCAACTAGGCCGTGTCCGATCATCACGTGAGACGGACTAGTCATCATCGGTGAACATCTTCATGTTGATCATATCCACTATACGACTCATCTTCGACCTTTCAGTCTTCCGTGTTCCGAGGCCATGTTTGTACATGCTACGCTCGTCAAGTTAACCTAAGTGTATTGCGTGTGTAAATCTGGCTTACACCCGTTGTATGCGAACGTTAGAACGTATCACACCCGATCATCACGTGGTGCTTCGAAACAACGGGCCTTAGCAACGATGCACAGTTAGGGGGGACACTTTCTTGAAATTTTAGTGAGGGATCATCTTATCTATGCTCCCGTCGTTCTAAGCAAATAAGATGTAAACATGACAAACATCACATGCAAATCATAAGTGACATGATATGGCCAATATCATCTTGCGCCTTTGATCTCCATCTTCGAGGCGCGGCATGAACACCATCGTCACCGGCATGACACCATGACCTCCATCATCATGATCTCCATCATCGTGTCTTCATGAAGTTGCCTCGCCAACTATTACTTCTACTACTATGGCTAACGGTTAGCAATAAAGTAAAGTAATTACATGGCGTTTTCATTGACATGCAGGTCATAAATAAATTAAGACAACTCCTATGGCTCCTGCTGGTTGTCATACTCATCGACATGCAAGTCTTGATTCCTATTACAAGAACATGATCAATCTCATACATCACATATATCATTCATCACATCCTTTTGGCCATACCACATCACATAGCATACCCTGCAAAAACAAGTTAGACGTCCTCTAATTGTTGTTGCATGTTTTACGTGGCTGCTATGGGTTTCTAGCAAGAACGTTCCTTACCTACGCAAAACCACAACGGTGATATGCCAATTGCTATTTACCCTTCATAAGGACCCTTTTCATCGAATCCGATCCGACTAAAGTGGGAGAGACAGACACCCGCCAGCCACCTTATGCATCAAGTGCATGTCAGTCGGTGGAACCAGTCTCACGTAAGTATACATGTAAGGTCGGTCCGGGCCGCTTCATCCCACGATGCCGCCGAATCAAGATAAGACTAGTAACGGCAAGCAAATTGAACAAATCATCGCCCACAACTACTTTGTGTTCTACTCGTGCATAGAATCTATGCAGAGACCTAGCTTTGATACCACTGTTGGGGATCGTAGCAGAAATTTAAAATTTTGTACGCATCACCAAGATCAATCTATGGAGTAATCTAGCAACGAGGGGAAGGCGAGTGCATCTACATACCCTTGTAGATCGCTAAGCGGAAGCGTTGCAAGAACACGGTTGGTGGAGTCGTACACGCAGCGATTCAGATCGCGGTCGATTCCGATCTAAGCGCCGAACAACGGCGCCTCCACGTTCAACACACGTGGCGCCCGGTGACGTCTCCTACGCCTTGATCCAGCAAGGGGAGAAGGAGAGGTTGGGGAAGACTCCGTCCAGTAGAAGCACGACGGCGTGGTGATGGTGGAGGAGCACGGGACTCCTGCAGGGCTTCGCCAAGCACTACGAGAGACGAGGAGGGAGAGAGGTAGGGTTGCGCCTAGAGAGAGATCAAATCATCTGTTGGGCAGCCCCCAATACCTCAAGTGTATATAGGGGAAGGGAAGGGGCTGCGCCCCCTTCTAGGGTTCCCTCCCTAGGGGGCGGCAGCCCTAGATGCCATCTAGGGTGGCGGCCAAAGGGGAGAGGAGAGGGGGCGCCCTAGGGTGGGCCTTAAGGCCCAGCTGGACCTAGGGTTTGCCCCCTTCCCACTCTCCATGCGCCTTGGGCCTTGGTGGGGGGGCACACCAGCCCACCTGGGGCTGGTCCCCTCCCACACTTGGCCCACGCAGCCTTCTGGGGCTGGTGGCCCCACCTGGTGGACCCCCGGGACCCTCCCGGTGGTCCCGGTACATTACCGATAGCACCCGAAACTTTTTCGGTGACCAAAACAGGACTTTCCATATATAAATCTTTACCTCGGGACCATTCCGGAACTCCTCGTGACGTCCGGGATCTCATCCGGGACTCCGAACAACATTCGGTAACCGTGTACATACTTTCCCTATAACCCTAGCGTCATCGAACCTTAAGTGTGTAGACCCTACGGGCTCAGGAATAATGCAGACATGACCGAGACATCTCTTTGGTCAATAACCAACAGCGGGATCTGGATACCCTTGTTGGTTCCCACATGTTCCACGATGATCTCATCGGATGAACCGCGATGTCAAGGATTCAATCAATCCCGTATACAATTCCCTTTGTCTATCGGTACGATACTTGCCCGAGATTCGATCGTCGGTATCCCGATACCTCGTTCAATCTCGTTACCGGCAAGTCTCTTTACTCGTTCCGTAACACATCATCCCGTGATCAACTCCTTAGTCACATTGTGCACATTATGATGATGTCCTACCGAGTGGGCCCAGAGATACCTCTCCGTTTACACGGAGTGACAAATCCCAGTCTCGATTCATGCCAACCCAACAAACACTTTTGGAGATACCCGCAGTGCACCTTTATAGCCACCCAGTTACGTTGTGACGTTTGGTACACCCAAAGCATTCCTACGGTATCCAGGAGCTGCACAATCTCATGGTCTAAGGAAATGATACTTGACATTAGAAAAGCTTTAGCATACGAACTACACGATCTTGTGCTAGGCTTAGGATTGGGTCTTGTCCATCACATCATTCTCCTAATGATGTGATCCCGTTATCAATGACATCCAATGTCCATGATCAGGAAACCATGACCAGCTATTGATCAACGAGCTAGTCAACTAGAGGCTTACTAGGGACATGTTGTGGTCTATCTATTCACACATGTATTACGGTTTCCGGATAAGACAATTATAGCATGAACAATAGACAATTATCATGAACAAGGAAATACAATAATAACTATTTTATTATTGCCTCTAGGGCATATTTCCAACAGTTCATTATAGACCTATGGGTCCATAGGCAGTAGCTAGATGGCTTTCTCTCTCTCTCTCTCTCTCTCTCTCTCTCTCTCTCTCTCTTGATTCTCAATACAATGGTCTCTTGGATATCTATTTGATGTAACTCTTTTTGCAGTGTGTTTGTTGAGATCTGATGAACTTTGAGTTTATGATTTATTTTATCCATGGAAGTTATTTGAGTTTTGATCTCTTATATGCATGATTATTTATAGCCTCGTATTTCTTCTTCGAATCTTTGGTTTAGTTAGGCCGACTAGATCGATTTTTCTTGCCATGGAAAGAGGTGCTTTGTGATGGGTTCGGTCGTGTGGTGTTCTTTCCTAGTGATAGAAGGAGCAGCAAGACACGTATTGATCGCTGCTATTAAGGATAACAAGATGGGGTCTATTCCTACAAGAATAGATCTTGTCTATATCATGTCATCGTTCTTATTGTATTACTCCGTTTTCCCATGAACTTAATACATTAGATGCATGCTGAATAGCGGTCGATGTGTGGAGTAATAGTAATAGATGCGGACAGGAGTCAGTCTACTAATCTTGGATGTGATCCCTATATATTGATCATTGCCTTGATATCGTCATAATTATTTGAAGTTCTATCAATTGCTCAACAGTAATTTGTTTACCCACTGTGTGCTATTTTTTGAGAGAAGTCACTAATGAAATCTACGGTCCCCGGGTCTATTCTTTATCATATTTGCTTTCCGATCTATTATTTGCCTTTGAGATCTATTTTTATTTGCTTTTATTTTCAGATCTATTATTCCATAAACCCAAAAGTATTTTATTTGCATCTTTTATTCGAGATCTATTTATCCAATCTATCACAATTTTACCTATCTTTTGTCGGAGAGAGTCAAGTCAAGTCTCCCGACAACTTGCCAATTTCTGACGCCGTTACCTAAAAGGGATTGACAACCCCTCATAAGCGCCGGGTTGCAAGTATTTGTTCTTTGTGTGCGGGTACCGTTTACATAGTGTTGCTTGGTTCTCCTACTGGATTGATACCTTGGTTTCATAACTGAGGGAAATATCTACCGCAGTTGTGCTGCATCATCCCTTCCTCTTTGAGAAGATACCGACGTAGTTCAAGCGACATCAGTAGAATCGTCGTAAGGCGGTAACTGAGGGCCCACACACTGCTATGGCACGTCCTAGGGGGCGCCACCTGGCCGTGCCACTCCCCTCCAGTCCGTCTTCGTTTCGTCATTCATTAAATATTTAAAACAATTCTTTAAAAATCCCCGTTCAATTCCGAGCAATTTATTTCTGCATAAAAATAGCATCAAGGTAAGTCTACTGAAAACAACGCCAATCTGTGTTAATTTTATTCAAGTCATGCAAATTAGTGGCCCAAATAATAGTAAAAATGTTTGAAAAAGTACATAAGCTGTAGACATATCACGAGGGTAGCGTGGTGCGCGTTTGACTTTTGTCGACCTACATAGGGAATAGGAGTGGCGGCCTACTGGCCGCTTGCTACGTCGACACTTTGGAGTGCCGCATTGTCTTTTTTCTAGTTTTGTAGCTAGTTGGTATATTAAAAAATGAATATTTTTTTAAAAAGGTAAACATTTTAAGATCTGGTTTTTATGACCACCTCTAATCCATATTAATTCTTGCTGACATGATCAGAGGGAAACATGATTTTTTTTAAAAATTTGTGAGAAATTATGAAAATCCAAGCATCCATTTTTAAACGAGGGCGTTTTTTTAAATTAACAACATTTTTTCAAAATCTTGAACCATTTTAAGATGTGGATTTTTTTAAAACCAACAATTTTTTTGAAAGACACGAATGATTTTTGAAAACACATTTTTTCTAAACACGAACATTTTTTAGAAAAGTTGAACAATTTTTGAACTAGCGATTGTTTTTCAAAAAATAAGAATAAAATGAGCAACTTTTTAGTTTGAGATTTGTTCTTCAAAATACACGTACATTATTGAATTTTTAAATATTTTATAGGACACACAAACAATGTTTAGATTGGGAACATCTTTTTGTAACTTTCGTAATTTTTTATAAAATAATTGAGCAATTTTCCGAATTGCAGTTATCTTTGAAAATTACAAACACCGAACAGAAACTAAAATTGGTAAAAATATATATTAAAAAGGGAATATTTATTGGAAATTAGAACCTTCTTTCAAATTCCATACAATTTTGAAATTAAGAACACTTTTTGAAAAAATAAAACATTTTTTAAAATAGAAAACCATAAAAGATATAGCTGAAACCCAAACATAACCTTGTAGAAGGTCCCCAAAATAAAGATAAAACGGATTGGTAGAAGTTTCGGAAACCAGGATAGTCGACAGGATACCTACATTAGCTAAACGGAAGGTCAAAAATCATTATTGGTAATGTTCGTGTGGATAAAAGAGTGACAACATCGTTGCTACAATCTAATTGCAGCATCTTTATCGAAGTCTTCGGAGTATTTTCTTCGAGTAGAGATTGACGCCGTGAAGGAGGTGTTTTCAAGAGATTTCATTGTAGTTCTTAGTCATAAGAATTATTTTGTATTTTTTTGAATCGTAGGTCTAAATTAGTGTACCTGTAATTGTTATGATTATGAATACAGTTACAGATGTTTATCAAAAAAAAAAGGGCGAACTAATTAGGTCCCTCGTTCCCTATAAAGGCAGGTCCCTTGTCTGCTAGCTGTGTTGGGCATGGCGACAATTTGCTGCACAGAGCGGCAAATAGGATTTGCCTTCCCGGCGCCCGGCGCTTTTTCGTGCTCGTTTTCCTTTTTCTTTTTAGAACGCTAGTGGTCAGGTTTTTGTTTGACTAAACAAATGTCCATGTGTTGCAATGGGGTATAAACATTTTAATACGTTAGCTTGTGATTTATCTGTTAATAATAATACGATTGTATAAATAAATGTTTATCAAATTCTGACTAGCGATTACCTTATATTTTAATTAAAAGTTTGATAAGTAAATTAAAATGAAATCGAGTCAGAAATTAAGTGGAGTACATAAAAAGTTGGACGAAGGGGTAGTGAGAATAAAGATGAATTGAAAACGTTACTTTTTTTTAAGTAGTATAGAGAAGTAGTAGAGATTAAGAGCATCCCCACTAGCCCCCGCCCAACAGGCCCCTCTCCCCTCCCTCCCCCACATGGTCCTTTTTTATCACCGGCGTAAAAAAATGGCACAGTCACGTCTTCGGAAACCCAATTTTCATCAGTTAGGCCCGAATTTGACGCCGATGAACCCAGGTCGAACCGGCGCGCTGGGGGGCGCCCGGGGGCGCCGGGGGAAACGTTTTGGCGCGAAATCCCAGTGGGACCGCCGAGTCAGCGACCAACCTCGTCTTGTCTTCCTCATAGCCTCATTTTTCCGCGGGGAATCAATCCCAAGGCTGCCGCCGGTCAGCCTTCCATTGATTCCTCATGGACGGCGCAGTGCGGCGACGCGCCACCTCCCGCCAACATCAAGGCCGAGCCCGTGGAGACACCGCTCAGGGGACGCACCCGCGGCGGCGCCCTCGTCTTCAACGAGGGCGGCCGTGCATCCTTCGCTCCCTCCCCCGCCTCGTCAAGTCGAAGACGGAGTCGGGCATCGTCGTTGTGAAGAGCGAGCACGAGGACATGGCCACCGCTGAAGAGGCCTCCATCAAGTGGGCGCGGGAGGACTGGGTCCGGCTGGAGACGGAGCGCCAGCGCGCGCCCTCGAGGGCCGCGACCGTGACGAGCATGGCGTCATCGTTCTCGAGAACAGCAACGACGAGGCACCGCTGCCCGCCAAACCCATCTGTCAAGGCAATCCCGAATAGGGGTGCAGCAGGAATGTCAGCGGCGTGAAGGAGGAGAAGAACGACGACAGCGGGGACTACAACGCCTTCCGCAAGCTCTTCGGCCTATAGGCGGAGCGGCGTAGTAGTTGTTGTTTTTTTAATTTTGTTTTATTATATTATGTTTTCAATATGGAAAAACGATGAAACGTCTAAATTTTACCGAATCTGTGTCGTGTTTGACCGAATTTTCATCAAGTATGTTTTTTAAAAAGTTTTAAAAACATAGCCTGGGGGAGACCTTGGGGCGACGGCTGGAAATCCGATCAGCCCCACGCTGAAATTATCGCCGTTTTGTCCCCAAAACAGCGCTATTTGAAGTCTTTGAGGGGCGAACGGCTGGAAATGCTCTAAGTAGTAGAGATGTCATCAGATTAACCTGATCTCTCGCCGTCCGCGCCTTTCTGCGCCGCACATGCCGATCGGCCATGCACGCATGCACGCTCGTGCAGCTCATACACACAAGCGTCGCACCTACGCATGCCCATGGCCTATGGACCACCCGCTCCAGGTAGTTGTGGTACGGCGTGCCAAGCCGCTACACTTCAACCACCGATACATGCATGCAATGCATGATCGATCACCGGTTGGCAGTTGCTTCCGATTTGCGGCGACAGATTGCCAAAGTACTCCTACGACTTTAATCAACTGCCACTTAGTACATGCTTCAGTCTCAGCTGCGGGCCAAGTGATGAATTAAGTGACCGCCTCGGTTTTTCAGCTCGCTCATCCAGTCATTCTCCCTGCACTTTGTCTGAACATGCCACTGCTCGTGTGGCAAGGACGGGAGATGAATTCCTGAAACGGCTCACCCACCAAGTTCCAATCCTGGCTCCATCCTTACTACTGTTCAGTATTGATCTTCCCCTAAGGACGCATCAATGTAGTAATAGTATTAATCATCATTTGCACAACAGAATCTCTGAACCTTCACTGCTCCACAGTCCGCACTCGAGGAACTCATGACAGGATGATCCTCTTCCCCCTTTGCTGCGTTCACACTTCAGATGCTGACATGTTGCTTCATGATTAGCCATCACTGCCGCATTATCAGTATCATAAGGTAGGGAGGAGGGATGAAGGAAGATATGAGGAGGGTACGTGAGGTCTCATGGGAGAAATGATGCTCTTCATCCCCCCTCCCCCCTGCCCTTTTTTAGATAACTAATTATAATTAATTAAAGGAGAGATCTGGAGAAACTTCCCAGATCAGCTTTCTGGTGGGGAACATGTGAGCTGCCTGTTGGGATTGAGCTGAGTTTGATCTGTGCAAAGATCAAACCAAATCCTCCTTTGATACTTCTGTACTGCTGCTTGTCAATAGAGTTCAGAGAAGGAGGAGAGGAGGAAAAGTTGTAAGTTGGATACTTGGATACTGCGCGTACAAGAATTTTTGGAGGTGGCCTTTGTCATTCTGGCCGAAGCAAAGTTAGCTATCATCACAACTGCTAGTCTGGCAGGATTTGCGAGCCTTGAGCGAGCTGCAAATCTTAATTAACACCTTGTTGAACCTTTGGTCGTGGGTGCTAATCACATGTATATGACTGGCTAATCTTAGGACCACCCGAGTTCGTTCGTTGGTGTCGTCAACGTGCGGATCAATCACCCATGTTCTGCAGGAGTATTTCTAATTAGCAGGCTAACAACCATGATTTGGTGAGCCCAAGCCCCACGCACACCTCCCTCTTCGGAAGAAAACATGTTTAAACACACGGCCATCAGGTCGTCTCATCAGCTCCTCACAGAGGCATATCCGCACCTTTGCGTTCATCCTCCTCTGAAATGATCATCCCGGCCTCGGAAAACTAGCGCCACATCCGTAAATATCCACGATGGTTCATCCAAAATGCGCATTTGTAGAACAACTTTGCGACGGGACTTTTGATCCCAGATTTCATCGAGACAGTTAGTGGTGTGTATAAGTTTAAAGGATGGGACAAACTTTCGACGGCATACGAATATCATATACTACCAGACGTGAAAAGATCGTCCAAATGGCATGGCTGGAACCTCCACTCCAGGCTGACGCATGCATGCGAGTTTGTGGAGCCCCAGTCAGCGAGCGAGCGACCTGTCTTGCCAGCTTGCCCGATCCTTCCACTAGGAGCAAGAGGATCCCTTTTTTTTTTTTGCGGGTGAGGAGCAAGAGGATCCCAACAGCCAAATTAGCAAGAGCAAGTCCGCGACCAAGATTGCTCGGCCTTTTTCACCCAACCAGAACCAGTCGCCAGTGGGATGGCACGTCTAGCCACTTCGCGAAGGAAGGAGGAAATACAGTGGAGTAACAGAAAGCTACACTGGGTTGCGCTGTCTGAAACACACTTGAGCAGAGCCGTGTCGATCGTCAATTCCGTCATGAAGCACAACGGCGCTGCTTGATTCTTGCACCATGGGTCTTTCTTTTTTCCTCCACAATTCGGCACCATGTTCTCGTGCAGCAACGCAGATAGAGATCGTAGTACCAGCAGAGTGGCAGTACTACTTGCATCGTTGGTCCACACGGCTCCATCCGTTTCTGAATTTCTAAAGTACCACCACAGTGCTGCTGTGCTGACCACGGAGTGGCGTCCGATCCGAGCATGATTTTCTTGCGGATCAGCCTGGTCAACGGTACACGTTGCTTCCTCTCTCTCTCTCTGCAGAATCTTCTTACTACTAATACTAGTAATCGATCGCGACGTTGGCGGGGTGGAGATGATTTGTGTTTGACTGGGGGCGCACGCAGGTCTTGAATTGAACCCAACAACCAGCCGCTGGCTCAGCTTATTCCTTGCTCTCACAGAGAGAGAGAGAGAGAGCTAGCGAGTCGTTGTGTCGTCGCCATGATGGCTCGAGCGTGTGCGTACGCGCCGAGGCCATCTGGCATATATCCGTGAGAAACGAGCGAGCGGGATATTGATCTTCTTTCTTTTCCTATATATAGAGGAATATATAAGCCAAGATCCGTTCAGCTGCCACTATTTATATTTGGGCGTGCGAACAGGGTAGACGTGCGCGTGGCATGTGGTGGACACGTACTACGCGCCCACCACATACTACTACTTGGAGCTACGTCGCCCCGAACGTTACTTGGAAGTCAACCCACCTGGCCCGGGTCAATTCCTTCCTTCATCATCACACCGCGCTGTTTTCCTTGGACCCGTTCAGCCGTCTGCATGCGCCGCCGCCCGATCTGTTCCGTTCCGTGGGGTCGCCGTCAAACCACGGAACGGTCGCCCCAGCAAGGAACGTGAAACAGAGAGTTCGTTCCAAAAGAGGGGGCCGTCGCCCGTCGTAAAAAAAAGAAGAAGACGCAAATTTCCTCTCGCACCGTCGCACGTCGCTGATCCGAATGAGCCGCCGGCCGGCCGTCGTTTCCTTCACCGAACGGGCCCCTGACCCATCACCGGCCGGCCGGTGCCGATCTGCTCCATCGCTCCTACGAGTAGTACCTGCTGGTATCTGCTAGGTCACGTCGCTTTCAGCATTTCACGTTGGCTACGAGGTCGCGCGAGCGCACCAACGCAGAGGCACGCTTGTACTGCACCCGATAGAATAAACGTAACGCATCTGTTTACTCCAGTGGTAGTACAGTCATTTGCAGCCACAGCCCACAGCCACTGTAAAATAGTATACGGAGAGTATGTTTCGACGGCAACAGTGATCCCTCCGGTGCTTCCTGCTGACACCGACTGCCCAGCATCGTGCAGTAGTAGCAGCGGGCGTTCCATCCTTGGGCATTCAATTTCAAGTCTCCGAGTTTGCTCCATCAAAAGAGGACGTGACTGCGTATGGAAAAGGAACGAGCCGTGCCAGGAAATGCAGACCTCTGCCATACATATTGTAGTTTTTTCCCATTGTGACAGGGACGGTAGATGACATACGGTCCTTTGGAGATCGCATCGCCTTGGCAACAGTAGTAGTAATCTTTCTTCTTCTTTCGTGGTGTTTTGTCAGCCCTGTTTGCTGACCAAACACGCAGCATTTCCGGTGCCGTCGTGTCAAATGAAGGCAGCAGCACCGCCTCTGATGATCCCCCAACAACCAACCACTGGGGCACGAATTTCGCCACCGCAAGTATAAACTTTCGTACTCCTTCCAG
>NC_057797.1:139417735-139432094 GCF_018294505.1 Triticum aestivum | reverse complement strand
CTGCTCTGCTCCGCTGCTTCGTCTTCCTCTTTCCCCTTCCTCGCCCCACGACCGCCGCCGGTTCTCGGAATCGGAGCGGGCGGGAGGAGGGTCCGATGGGCGCTCTGATGTCCTGCATGTCCGGCACGCCCCCCTCCGACTCCCCGCCGCAGGCCAAGCGGCGCTCCTCCGCGTCCTCCCGCCGCGGCGGCGGCGGCGCCAAGGCCGCGGAGATCGACGAGCAGGCGCTGGCCGCCGCCGCGGCGCTCGTGCTCGGGCAGCGCGGAGGGGGAGGCACGTTTGACCGGTCCGCGTCGGTGCGGTACGCCGCGAAGCGGCAGCAGCAGGGCCCGCCGCTGCCCAGGAGCTCCAGCACGCGCCCGCGCTCCCTCGCCGACCCCGAGCTCCAGCCGCAGCAGCTCCTCGCCAAGGTATCGACCCCGTCCTCTTCCTCCTCCTTCCTTCGTTCCTCGCTTGCTTCGCTTCTCCCGGTCGCATTGCTTAGTTAGTTGGTCCGCGTGCCGCCGCGTGGAATTTTGACGCTGCTCCATGTTGACTTTTCCTTCACTCGCCGGGAACTCCGGATTTCTGATGGTTATCGGTCGGTTTTCTCGTCGGCCACCGAGGCTCCGTGAGTGCCGCCTACAGTAGTTTCTACGTAGTTTCCGGCGCCGTCTCCGCCTCTCCGGTCTCCCCCTGTTTCCATGGTGGAATTTGATCCATTCCCATGCTTTGTCCGGCTTGCCGAAACGATGCCCGATTTTTAGGCCGGGGTAATCGTCCTTTTCGAAGAAAAAAAAATGCTTACTTCAATTCTATGTTGCTCTGTCCTCAAAATTCATCTGTTTTTGTCGAACCTGGGTCCTGATTCTGTAATGCCCTTCAATAGTTCGATTTGTTCCCGTGCTTACTGCGATTAGCGATGTGAGAATTGCCAAGTAGACTTGCAGTACTTACATTTTGCAGGCGTCCTCTGAATCTCTGATCCATCTGTGTCGCTGGTTAGTGAGGCTATAACATGGGGGTCCCGTATGCCATAGGCTAGTCGAAACGTGGAAAACCTACAGCTCCAGGGGCCTCTGTCCATTCATCTCTCCGTGATTGCACAATGCGATCCATATGGCAAGCTACCGAGCATTGATTTAGTAAAAGTCCAGAGCGTATTTGGAAACCACGGACGTCTGGGTGATGGGTGGCGGTTGTTGTTGGTACATATTGGCATGATTCAGAATTCAGACGCCATTACATTGATTGTTTCTTGTACTAGCCTCCTAGGACAATGATATTGTCGCATGTCTTCATTTATTCTGGAGAAGGGACGAGGAGGGTACCTTCCACTTGTCCCATGGATCCTAGTTCCTGATATTCTTTACTTCGAAAAATTGTTTCAGTCACGGTGAATCTGTGTTGCCTAATTTTTGTCGAAATCAAATGTTTGTTGCTGTCACCTAGTCTGTCTTGGCCGTTACTGGAAATGGCTGCCGGCGGCAACTTGGCTTATATACCTGCCAACATGGCTATCAACTAGTGGCGTGCTGACTGTTTACCAAGAAGAAGCTGCCGGCCGTCAGCAGGGAGGTTTTGGTTGATTGTGTAGTTCGTGTCTGGCATTTTCAATGCCACTGGTCAGTTGATGGATGTATATATGATACTGAATTAGCACGCCATTTGGCAGTTAATTGGTGTTTTTGTTTTCGAATCGCTGGCAAACAAACATTTCTACAGTTACAACTATGAAAAACGCAAATACCTTTGACACTTTGTCTAGTGCCTAACTGCCTATGCTCCTGAATTCCTAGTGAACTTCAAGGGATTTATTGCATGTTCTTGCTTAGTAATGCAGATGTTTCAGAGTTGTTTTAAGATTCTCAGTGATTTATTCTTTGACTCTAATATATGTTATCTGTATGTATGTAAGATGTGGATCTACCATGCAGAGGCAGGAAGCAATAAAGCTCTTCCATTATCTAAACAAAAAAGATGTTTTAGTGTTGTTTCTATATGTAACTGCGGTCATTGCATTCATATAACCATCTTAACCAATGTGCTGTTTTTTAAACAGGAGTTGAACACTAAAGATTTGGAAACCAACATAATCGTTCTTGTTCACGGAGGTGGGTTTGGTGCTTGGTGTTGGTACAAGACCATGTCACTTCTTGAAGATAGTGGGTTCAAAGTCAATGCTATTGACTTAACAGGCTCCGGGATTAATTCTTCTGATACAAACAAGATTAGCAGTCTTTCAGAGTATGCTGAGCCACTTACCTCTTACCTTAAGGGTCTAGGTGATGCTGAAAAGGTTTGCTCTCTTTTGATATTCTAACCATAATATGTTTGACATATTTAGCAAAATTTACTTCAGTTTGGAATATTATTAGGCTAATCATTTGACTATCATGGATGATAATATTAGAAGATATTAAGTATTAAGATATACGCTGTTAGCCTAAGGTAACCCCTAACCGTTCGAGACAGCAACATGTATGTGAAAGAAAAAACATAAGCACAGAACGTTCTCAGTGTTTTGGAATCAATTTATGAAAGATGGAGTCTGAGCTTACAGTTTGAAGTCTGGGCGTCAGTATTACTTGAACAAGAATCTTACACAATGAATGTTCTCCAGATAGTCTCCTAGAGTATCCGTGTCCGTGTCGTGCGATCGGCTCGCCGGCCCAGCGGGATCTCATGAAAATGGCCATGCTTGCTGCCGTACTGCTCGTACTTGAATAGTTTTGAGTAGCTAGGTAACATGCCATTAATGTATGTGCAATTTATTTATCAAAGGCATGCCACTTTACTCGCTGATGCATCAGATTCAATTTCACATTTTCTCGGTATTGTTGGAATTTTTGTGGCGCTGGTTCTGATATTTCAGCATCACATAATTTATTCCATGAGATTTTTTCCTTTGAGACTGGTCCCTATTTGTGATATTTCTTGCTGTGCACAGCATCTTGTTCACCTAAGCAAATATACATCATTGATAGTTCTTGTTATTACACAGGTTATCTTGGTTGGACATGATTTTGGGGGTGCTTGCATATCCCATGCGATGGAGATGTTTCCATCGAAAGTTGCCAAGGCTGTTTTCCTGTGTGCAACAATGCTGACAAATGGACATAGTGCTCTTGATATCTTCCAACAACAGGTTTGACCCCAATGACAGCATAATTACAATTAAAAAACTGAAAAAATAATCTTCAATGTTGTCTAGCATTCAAGTTAGTATATCTTCAAAGATTCTGCCTGATGCCAGACAATTGTGCTCCCATTGCTTCAGATGGATACAAATGGTATGCTCCAAAAGGCACAGGAATTAGTATACTCCAATGGCAAGGACCGGCCTCCCACCGCTATCAACATCGACAGGGCTTCAGTAAGAGATCTGTTATTCAACCAAAGTCCTGCCAAGGTATACTGTCAGACAATCATGTCCAACCATATCACTGAATCCTAGTTTCGAAATTAACATTTCACACCCACTCCATTTGTCTCTGTAGGATGTATCATTGGCTTCAGTGTCCATGAGACCCATCCCCTTTGCCCCGGTAATGGAGAAACTCACGTTAACAGAAGGGAACTACGGATGGGTGCGGCGATTCTTTGTCGAGACAACGGAGGACAACGCGATACCTCTTTCCCTGCAGCAGAGCATGTGTGTGACTAACCCGCCGGAGAAGGTCCTGCGGCTGAAAGGTTCAGACCACGCCCCTTTCTTCTCGAGGCCGCAAGCGTTGCACAAAACGCTGGTAGAGATAGCGACCCTGCCGCGAGCACAGGCATCATGAGAGCTTGTTCTCTGTCAGATTATTTTTTCAGCCGGCGAGATCGCCATGATTGTTCGCATGACTGCTGCTGTATATTTTGGGATGAGAGTAAGCTGGAGGTAAAATGCAGTAAAAATAGGCGTTGTACAAAACGTTTGGAAGCCGTTGCTCAGGGATGTAAGCAGCAGAGCAGGAGCTCTGGATTTCACCCTTGTCTCAACGATTACACCTTTCCTGTCTGCAATGACATGTTCATCATGGTGGTTAACTTAATGCACGTGTAACTGTGTGATTGTACTGCAGCCAATACGAGGAAAAATAGAGGAAAATAATACTAACTGGTTTTTATTTTGTCTGTCGATGCGAATTATGGTCCGGTTACCCTCACGGAAATTGGAATTTGCCCTTTGATCCCGCACTCGATGACGATGTAGCAGACGAGGTACTCTTGGAGCATCACCTTCTTCCCTGGTTTGAATTGGTGCTCATACTCAAATGGTGATTTTCATCCATCCTCCATCTTCATGCTCCAGGAGTCCAGGGCAAAGTGCAAGCGCGGGCTGATCGCCTTGTAATCAGGTTGCAAACTAGGGCTGCAAACTGCATGACTCTTGTCCCCAGCTGCTCCAGCTCGATCACTTCTCTGTTCATCCTGTGCTTGGAGCTCATCTGCTCGACATCGCTAACTAAGGTGACGGAGGTTGAGGCACTAGCTTACTAGCGCGCCATGAGGCCAAATCCAACGTTTCGATCAAAACGGACAAAAAATATGGTCCAACGCACCGACGCAAACGGATGGGGGTTCGTTTTCTTCTCGCCCTTAACGCATTTATGGCCCAAATTTGGGTCGCGTTTCCGTCAAAAAGCGCTAACATGTGGGACACACGCCCTTGTCCTCCCCCTGGTCCGACCGTCGGGGGCACAACGTTGCCATTTCCCCTTCTCACCCAAAAAACTCTCTCGCCCTCCTGCTCCCGTCATGGCCACCGCCTCAAAGGACGCTGTCACCGCCATCCCGGCCGCCACCGCCGCCCGTTCCGCGGCCTTAAAGAAGAAGAAACCCAAGAAGGTGCTCACGCCGGTGCAGCTCGCCTGAGAAACGGCGAAGAGGGCTGGCCGAAGGGCCGCAGCTGCGGAGAGGAAAGTCGTCGCCGGCCACCACCGCCGCGCAACACAAGGTCGCCGTTGAAGATAATGAGGCCCTCGCCGCCAAGGCCACGCAGGCAGCGACGTAGCAAGCCCTCCTCATGTTAGGGTTTAGCCGATCCACGCCGGCCAAACTTTGGAAGCCTTCAAGGCCCAACATGCGAACAAGCCATTCACCCTAGCCCATTGTTGGACACTCATCAAATATTACCCCAAGTTTAAAGATCAATATGCCACCCTAAAGAAGAATGGAGGGACGGCGGTCGTCCTTGATCATGAAGGAGTGAAGTGGCCAACTCGAAGGTGGACGAGAATCATGATGCGGCATCGTTCGCCTTGCATAAAAAATTGCAAGGCATGATGACCCAAAAGGAAGTAAGGGACGAGAGGAAGCGCCAAGAAAAAGAGGAGCAAATGAAGGCCTACATGGAGCACCAAACGAAGAAATTCGAGATGAAGGAGGCCGCCAAAAGGAGGAAGCTCGAGATCGAGGAGGCCGTCCAAACGAAGAAGTTGGAGATTGAGGCCACCAATGTGAACACCAAAGCAAAGGAGGTGGCACTAGTTTTCATTGCGAAGGAGGTGGAGATCATGACGGTAGACTTGAGCAAGATGTCCCCGAAGAGAAGCGGTTAGTTCGAGAAGAAGCAAAAGACAATGCTCGAGCTAGATGGTTGAGCTACGACCAAGAGCAACATCATTTTATATGTCGGCTGCCGACATAAACTGGGGCTGCGAACTACGCCCGTTTTTAGTGCGCCGGCAAGTGTGTCAGCCGCTGGCTATTGTGTCGGCGTGAACCGTGGGTGATAATTTTTGTAGGCTGGCATGGTTGCCGATCGCCGACGCTCTGGCCGGCATGACCATGACAACGCATCTAATTTCAGTTTTCATTTTTCTTGCAAAAATTTCAGACGGCCGGACAAAATGCGTCCGCCTGTTAGGCGCACTGCCAGCACAAACAAACAAACGGCCGGACGCCGCCCTTTTTACCCGACCTATGGGACAAAACGAGCGTCCATTTGGGATCGCGCATAGGAGTTGGCCTGAGTATCTTGGGATGGTTGTCCTTAGGCGAGGCAGATTTTTTACACGTTGGGTGGAGCATGTTGTCGGGGTGCCTGGAGCGGAACTGCACGAATATGTCCTTCAGGAGGATGCGGAAGTGGAGATACTCGACCACGGAGTAGAGGAGCAGCGGCGTGATGTCGTCGATGATGTGCTCGGAACGGGCGGCACCACCTATTAGCGAGGGCGCCCCTATGTCTCATATAAAGAGATACAGTGGGAACCCTGGCTGAACGGTGGCTCTAGTTGGGACAACGCAGGTGCACGGGAACAACAGACTCATTTTTCGTTTTGTTTTTTTAGCTTTCTTTACTTTTGTTTATACTTCCAAATATTTCAAATAAATATATACAAAAATCACTCTACAAAAACATTTGTAAAATGTTGACTAAGTATTTGAAAAATGTTAAATGCGTATAAATAAAATTTTATCATGTATACAAAAAATGTGCATGAAACAATTTGATCAAGCATTTGAAAAATGTTGAAGAAGTGATTGAAAATGTTAATTAAGCATTTGGAAAAGGTTAAATGCGTCTAGAAAAAATCTTGACCATGTATTAAAAAATGATGAAAATATTTGATCATGTATATAAAATTTTTAATCAAGCATTTGAAAGAATGTTTAACGAGTAATTGAAAAATGCTAATCAAGCATTTAAAAAAATATTAAATGTGTTTAGAAAAATATTGACCATGTTTTCAAAAAATGTTAATCAAACATTTGAAAAAATGTTAAATGTTCATAGAAAAATGTTGACTATGTATTAGAAAATTTTAATCTTGTATCTGAAAAATGTTAATCAAGCATTTGAAAAGGTTTAAAAGTGTGTATAGGAAAAATGTTGACTATGTATTTAGAAAATGTAATCTTATATTTGAAAATTGTTAATCCAGCATTTGAAAATGTTAAAAATGTGTATAGAAAATATGTTGAACTTGTATTACAAAAGTGTTAAAATTGTATTGGAAAAATATTAGACATGTATTAGAAAAATGTTTTTTGACACATAAAAAATATAGAATAAAAACAAAAAACGAAGAAAACCAAAAAATGAAGAAAATAAACCAAATGAAAATAATGAAAAATAAAACCAAAGAAACAAAATGCCAAAAAAGAATGGAAAAAGGAGAAGAAAAAAGAAAGAAAGAACAAACCGGACAAAACCAGCTCGAATCGCCTCAAGTAGGATGCGCCCCTACTACTTACCACGAATGGGACTTGGGCGAAGTGGCTAGCAGTGCCTGCGTTCTCCATAGAGACCAGGGATCGGTCCTTGCTTCTCCCCTTTCTTGTGCTCTTTTTATTACTTACTATGCACGCACGAATGCGAATTGGCCGGACCAATTACTTTAGAAGCTTCAGTGAGACTTTCTACCTACTCGCTTAATGCGAGATATAGTCGCAGCGTGTTGTGGCGCCATGATAGAGAGCAAAAAAGTTGTCCTTTGGTTGGGCCTCTGGAGCAATCAAGTAAAAGCCCAAATGGACTAAAGAAAACGGGCTAAATAACTGGCACTACTCGACCTGTTTGTTTAAGGCTTTTACTGGATAGGCAGGGCAAGTCAGTGTTTCCTATGTTACGCACATGAGCAACTAATCAAGGGGTATTTTTAAGGGCTTCTGCACAAGTCATTTCCTTCAGCCTAAGACCGTGTCAAGTGGTGCATCCAGCCACCACCATGTGTCATGCGTTGGGTGCATCCTTAGCGTTTTTTTTACATGTTGCGGGGTTTTTTCTGACATTTTCGGCTTTTCCGCTTTTGTTTGGTTTTTCTTAGGTTTTGGTGGAAAAAATATTTATATTTTTTTTGTAGAAATAGTGTTTTGCCGTGAGAAGAACAACTATGTTTTCTGAAAAATGATAAACACAACATGTGCTTTCCAAAAAGGGAAAAGCACGGTTGTGCTCCCACGAGAAGCTTAACATGTGCTTTTTGAAAAGGAATATAGTTGAGCTTCTAGAAAAAGGAAAAGGCTCATCATATGCTTCCATGAGCTTCCTGAAAAAGAAAAAAAGCACTTCCTATGCTTCCACGAGCTTTCCAAAGAAAAGGAAAAGCACATCGTGTACTTCGATGAGAAGCAGAAATGTCCTTCCCAAAAAGGGAAAAGTGCACTTGCGCTTCCCAAAAAAGGAAAAACCCACCTGTGCTTCTAGGAAAAAGTGAAAAAGCACAATTGTGGTTCTGGTGTCCCTATTTTCGGTTTGGTTTTCCTCTGGTTTCATTTTTTTAGTGTTCTGTTTTTGTTTTCTTTGCTTTTGTTTCTTTATTCCTCGTTTTTGAAGGAAAAAATCGTCAAACCTATTAACATGAATCTAGTTTTGAAAAATTTCGACATGAGGAATTCAACGGTGAAAATAGTTTGCAATTTGCATGAGCGTTTCAACAAATGTAACATTTTGAAAAAATAAATCTATGAAAAAGGACAAAACTCTCAAGTTACGACGCATGTGCGCCACTTGTTGGGCACTAGATAATATGAGAGTGGCCTTTACAGGGATACCCCTTAATTAGTTATTTTGGACGCACATTGCATCAAACGGGACCTCCTATTCCAAGCGTACATCCACTGGATGGCAACAAATGTGCACCCCCACGTGAGCCTTGGGCGGCTCACATTTTCAAAAATGTTCACAAATTTGAAAAATGTGTGTACTATTTTAAAAAAATTGGAGAACCAGAAAAGTTCCACATTTTCAAAAAAGTTCAAAATTTTCGAAGAATTTCTTAAAAAAATATGTTTGGAAAATTCAAAAGGTGTTCAAACTTTTCTATAAATGTTTTGGAAATTCAAAATTTGTTCGTGCTTCTCAAAAAACTGATTGCATTATTCAAAAACATATTGAAAAATTCATAAAATGTTTATCCTTTCCAAAATTTGTTCTCAAACTTTTTGTAAAAATGGTTGCTGCAATGCCTCGATCCAGCTCGCTATTGTAGCCGATTTGATTCGCTATTGTAGTCAATTTCATCGCTACAGTACTTGCCAGTGTTACGGCCCAGGGGTGCCTCACCATGTCGGCTGCCGGCCTAGTGAGCCGGCTTGAGGACCCCTAGATCAGTTCCGGCTCCAGGGGCGGAGCTAGAAAATTTAGCCATTGGGTTCACTCGTTTTATGACAGCAATGCGATTACCTAGATGGGATTGCTTGCCGACAACTGTGTCCTAGTGACCCCTTTTCCATGGACATCCCGGCTTGTGGGGACAAAAAAATTCCCATCCCCATCAAGGTTTTTCCTCCCCAAGGAAAAAAATTAGGTTAGACAAACAGGATTAGCTTAAGGCTAATGATTTTTTTGGGACCACATGTGAGGTGTTCATAGGTAAGGTGGGTGCCCGTATAGGTAACACATTGCTCATTGGGTACCATATTTGGCTCATATTCGACCTAGTAGTTTCCTTGTCTGTAGGGATGCAGGGCGGCGTCCCGCATACGCCCATAAGAGTAGGGACTAGTTTAAACTCAAACCTAGTCATAACTACGAAACGGGGTGGATCGGGCACCGCCTTTCATCTTTATCGTCTGGATTAAAATTGCTTCATCCCAGCTCCAGCTTCATCTGGTGATGGATTCTCTTTGAGAAATGTCGCCATAGTCTAGATTGATCAAAGTTTAGGGGAAAATCAATTAGAAAACTAGGGCAAAGGCGTTGAATTAGGCTACTAGGCTAAATAGGAGATGCACAAGGGAAGAGATGTGGATGTGATTTGATTACCTTCAAATATATACTGCAATTGTCGCTGCCGACCTTTCCTTTGGCGGCCGGATGATGAGCGAACATCACAGGAGAGATCTCGTTTTTTTTCCGAGGGGGCACAGGAGAGATCTCGTGATGTGGGTGCAGACTGCAAACAGGGGAAGGGGAGACGAGAGGCTCGCTTTTGTGGTCTGCAGAGTACTACACATTAGCGCATTTAGTTGTGGGCTTTTTTGTTTTGTTTTTTACAACCATTTGTGGGCTTTTTTGTTTGTTTTTTTACAACCATTTATGAGCTTTTGGTTGGGCATTCATCTGATAAATTTTTAAGGGGCCGAAAAGCAGGCTGGTGCGTTCCAAGTTTGATGGGTTCAGGCGTGAGTTTCTATTGGGTTCATAACAAACTCGTACCCATATACACGTACGTGCAGCAAAACGATCGTTGGGTTCAACTGAACCCAACGGCTATACGCTAGCTCCGCCACTGTCCGGCTCTGAGCTTTGGTGGGCTGCCCATGGTGTTCTATAAGAAGACTCTTGAAGCCCTGTCGTCCAAGTAAGGGAAGACGGAGCCGCGGAGGACTTTCCCTCCATTGATGTAGCCAACTAGAATGTGTAACCCTAGAATGTTATATAAGTCGCGGCCAAGCTAGTCGATAGATCATAGATACAGTCCCTTCGGTTTATACATGTACTTTGTACACACACACCCCTATGCAATATACACAAAGCAGGAGTAAGGCTTTACCTTCATCAAGAGGGGCCGAACCTGTGTAAAACTCGCATCCTTGTTTCCCGCTGACCTATTCACCTCTCTGGGATATCCTATCGAGGGACACGACGGTACTCGTTCGATTTTGCTATAGTGCCCGGTTTCCTGCTCGTTGCATTCGCCACTAGGCCGACCCAATCGGGTGACTGCCTGTGCGTTTCCCTGCCAATCAAGGGTGTGTCTATAACTTGCCTATTCTGAGTCGTAGGTCGGTCTAGCCTATAGTAGGGTCTGTTTGGATTGAGCCCCATCTAGCTCTACCAAGTTATTGGCATGGCTAAAAAAGGTAGATTGTGGCTATTTGGATTGTAGCCCATAGCACTTACCAATTTGGTTTGGTAAAACCATTGGTTGTCATTTGATCTCAAGTCAAATATTTGGCAGCATTGATTGGATTGTGTTTGGTTTGGTTTCAAAATTTGGAATTTGCATGCCAACCAGTAAAAACACATGTATAAACCACTCACATAAATTACATGATGTAAATACAAACTTTTAAATTAACACACACTCACACAAAGTGCAAGCATGCATTTTCAGAAGTTGGAAATGACATGGTTCAACTCATACATTGCTCGATACATCATATTCAGTAGACTCGATAATCTATTCCTGACCTTTGCATTTTGTTACAGTTTTAACTAAAGTTTCTACATCTTTTGTAGTAGATTCTTTGCTTACTTTCACAGACAAACTTATTCCCGAACCTTTCTGGTTTAGTCTTGTTTTTAACTTGAGCCAAGTATTCAATAATATTAATAAACTGTATCATCCTCCCACTTACTCTTTTAACGATAAAACCTTTTCTCGATAAACATATTCTGGCAAACATTTTGTCCTTTGAATTTTGTAAGAGCAACACAAAACCTACAATCAAGCATTTGGTCTAAAATACTATATTACTCTTTATAGTTTTATCAGACTTTTAGATGGTGCATCCGTTTAGTACATATTTTGTTGTTTCATGATTGAATCCCCCAAATTTTAATACGAGCAGATCACTAATAATAATTCCACAATAGTCAATGGTTTACTAAACTTATGACTTAGATATAGTTCTTCATGAAAGAAGAATTATTCTATCTTCATTCATAATGATATTATATCTTCATCTTGAATTTCTTTGAACCATTTCAAATATTTTAGTCTTATATTTTATAAAGTAAATCATATTTACTCATAAGATTGATGAAGTAAAATTTCATCACACCCTGTTATATCCGTCAAACTTTATACATCTCAATGTATTCAGTCAATTCAAAAACCTTTTATACTTCATCCCTATGAAGATCAATTATCCGATATAACCAAGCAGTGCCACACACAAGTGGTTTATCAGTCTTCTCAAGACGTTTAGCTTTTAATGTTATAGATCACAACCTTCAAGATTCATCATGAATAAACCATCAAAAAATAGATGTTTAATCAAAAATATATTCTCATAATAATTCGAACAACTATTGTTTAAGACTTATAAGAATATCCATCACATAACCCATAGGATAATGCATTACATAACTTCGAAGCAAAATAAATATTATTTTAGTTCTAAGATAAATCTTGAAGATAAACTAAACACATGACTTTGACGGTCTCCGAGCAGTGATCCCATCACCATTCCCGACTGATGTCACGACTTCACTTCTTCTCTCCTTGTGAGCTCTTTGTAGTCCCTGCATCGGTTTGCAAAATGAGAGCAACCGATCAGTATCAAATACTAATGACATACAGAAATTTACAAGTAGAATAACATTAACTTTGTATAATGATTATACCTTTACTAGAATAACCGTTCTTCTTATTCGCCCAATACTTCTTGCAGTTACGCTTCTAGTGTCCCTTCTGCTTGCAGTAGAAACATTCAGTCTCTTTAGAGGTTTCGCCCTTGTTCTTCTTCTGAGACTCAGTCTTACCAGCTTCCCTTTCTTCTTGAGACTGGTGGTCTTGTTCACCATCAACACTATCTTATTCTTCTGCATTCCAGCTTCTGCAGTTTTGAGCATAGCAAACAATTCGTTTGCACTTCTCTCCATCCCATTCATGTTGTAGTTCATGATAAAGCCATCATAAGATGGGAGGAGTGAAGCAAGCACAATGTCTGTACCGAGTGTCGGCGGAATTCCAAATTCCAGAGAAGCTAGTCAATCAACATAGCCAGCAAGATTTACTATATGCTCATTCATTGAGGAACCCTCTTTCATCTTGCATTCAATCAAGGCCTTGGTTAATTCAAAACGCTCGGTCCTTGCCCGCTTCATGTACAGAACTTCCAGTGACCCAAGTTGAGGACGAGGACGCCGAGGTCGTGTAGCCCCTGGGCACCCACACCTGCGCCGCCCCTGCCGTGCTCAGCGCAAGGGCCATCCTCTCGATGGCCGCGAACGAGGGGGAGGGGGCGGGGATGGCCTTCGGCTTCCATCTCTGCCGCGTCTGCTTGCCTTGCCGGAGACGTCGTTAGGGTTTGGGAGCTCGAGAGGAGGAGGAGGGGCGTACGTGGTCGCGGCGAGGAGGCATTGCGAAGGGCGGGGTGGGAAGGAGGAGGAGGTGGCTGGGGCTGTGGGAGAAAGAAAGGGGGAGAGCGACATATAAGTGCCGGGCACGACGCCGGGGCAGGGGATGGAAGTCGGTGGGGAAGTGGCGCCGCCGAAGGCACGTCTAGATCAAGAGGATTTAGCGGTCGTGGCAGGAATGCTAATGCTAAGACTTGGGCCGGGCCATTTTTGAGGCTCGCCTGCAATGGCGCATTATTGTGGGACGGCCCACTACCAAGTTACTCCTTCCGTATTATAACTATGTTAGTGTCAAAAAGCATCTTATATTTTGATCCCAGCGGGTTTTATTTTTCAGTGAGCAAGCGCTGGTTTTTTAGCATCATTTTTTTCTTGTTTCATCATTTTTGTTTCTATTTTTTTTCTTATTTGCATTTGTATTCTGAAACATAAAGTGTATATGGCACATTAAAGAATGTTCTGCAGTTTACAAAAATGTTCACGCAACTAAAATGTCGACATCATTAACAAATATGTTGGTGACATTTGAAGAAAATGTTCACGCATTACAAAAAAGTGTTCATGACATCTTCAAAAAATGTTTGTGCTTAAAAAAAGTTTCATACCATTCAAAAAATATTCAATGTGTATTTAAAAACTGTTTTACATTTATTAGAAAAATACTCCGACATGCATTTGGAACAAATATTTATCAAGTATTAAAAAAATACAATGCAAAAAAATATTTATGTACTTTAAAAAATCATATCATTAAAAAAGATCCACATGTATTTGAAAAATGTTTAATATGCATTATAAAATCTTCAAACACATGCATCGTGTATTTGAAAAATGTTCAACATGTATAAAAAAAGTACCGTGTGATACAAAAGATGTACAACATGTATTGAAAAAGTATACATATATTAAAAAAGAACAAAGAAACCTGATAAAAACACATATAATCAAAGAAGGAAAAAAATGAAACATGTATTGAAAAAAAAATTAGTGGGCTTTACCCCCAATTGAATAGATATCTGACTATTCATATGCAAGAGTTACTCCAAAAAAAGGCTATTCATATGCAGCATGAGTTAGTTCCTTTCAATGGTCCGGATATTGAAATGCAACGTGGCAGATCTATCGACAACGAGAAGGATGCAACCAACAATGCGACAAAAACAACAATGAAACCAACAAAGGATACACGATCTTGTAAGTGAAAACGTACCAATGCGATGATTATGATCTACAATTGTTGTATATGAGGCTAGCAATGTATATGTATGCAATGGAATGCACTGTAAAAGGTTTCGTATATGTGCATACGAGATGAATATTGACAATACTTGTATTGTGATGTGATTTGCATACTTGGGGATGCACTTCTAGTAGTAGTCCCATTGAATTGCTACTGCTAGCAGTGCAATCCAG
>NC_057797.1:139351768-139417468 GCF_018294505.1 Triticum aestivum | reverse complement strand
ACTCGTTGGCCGCCCCATCTGTGATGATGAAGTCATTGTTGACCTAGAAGCATTGTCGGGTCGTTGGTCAGTGATGATACATTTTAGTCGGACAATGCTATTTGGCCCTGTAGTAGTGATTGCATCAGATCTACAAATACACGCTACAAGAAGAAAACACTTTTGTGACACTTCTTCATATTATAGTAGGAACACTTTCATGTCAAGGAAACTTGGAAAAACATGTATTGTCATGGATGTATTGACGGATTACTTCTATGACTAAATATTATGAGAAATGTCAAAAAATCATCTTGGACTGACCTACCGCACACTTGGAATGACATTCTTTGGGTCTTCTGTGATAAGAATATTCATGGTAGAATGGAGGGCGGGAACTTTTCGACGATTGCTCGGGTGAGTTGCACCTCACTCGATATACACTCGATGGTATCGATCTGGTCATGCTCGGATGTCAGCCTCTCATACAAACGCCGGATGCGAGGTAGTATGCATCTAATATCTTTTCAATATAATGTTCATGCATTTAGAAAACAATTTAAAAGCGAGTGGGAGTATGAGGGACGGTGTATGAACCAAGTGCAGGGTGTAGCTCGCGGAGCATGGCCCTCATATCCAACCTGACGAGGTTGGTTTTAAAAGTTTGAAACATTCCTTAGCGCTGGTGTGGTTCAACGATAGGTGTGCCGTGCAGTGGCACTGCAACACTTTCAGTAAGGACGGGAAGGAGGATAAGTAGCATTGCGACAACACAAAATAGGACACTATATCTGAATAGAGGACGTGGAACCACAGAGGGGTCTCAAGACGTGCTTATTGGGATAGGAGCATGCAATTTTGTTCTCCTGTTACAATGCACATATATGTTTCCCACTAGTATAGTATTTTTTGAATATCAATGTAGACACAAGCGCTCATATAATTAGATGTCATATATTTTCCTTTGCTCAGACTCTTTTTTTTGTTACAAAAAATAATGCCTATCATGCTTCTTTTATAAGCAAGTGCCTTCAAATGGATGACATGAAAACTTGTTTTCTGAAATACCTTCCAAAGGATACAAATTTGACATGAAAACTTAATTAAGATGTAAGTTTTGGCAAAATTAAAAGGTAAATGTCTATATTGGCCGACCGACTTGGCTCTTCATCAGCTGCCCCGCTTGCTCGCTTTTAGCAGGCTTCGTACGTAAGCCACATACGCCAATATGGCCCACTAACCGCTTATCCCTTTTTTCTTTATCCTCTTATAGGCGGAGATTATCATGCTCTCAGCCATTCATCTTCTCCCGCATCTCTCTCATACTCGTCTCACACCTCTCACCTAGAAGTTCATCGGAGGTGGTAGCCATCACTCCATGCGCACTGTCATGTGTCGCACACACGTATTCCCCTGTCATGATGGGGTGGGGTGGGGGCGAGGTCATCGACATGGGGGACCACAAGGACCTCGTGTTGCACCCCTAGCCAGCCACCGAGACGACGAGCTATGACCACCCACGAGGGAGCTGCAACCGTCGGTGCGTTGCAACCCACAACGAGAAGAGCTATGATGGGTGTGCGGCGTCCGAGGCCGCTGGGACGCACGACCATTTTTGCTGGGCTTCTCTTTCAGAAGCACATTTAGTATCAGAAGGGAAAATTTGTGTAAGAAGGAAACATATTTTGAGATAAAAAAAGCAACATTCAGTAGAGGTCGAATTTAGTGGCTTCAGAAATTTATGCGATTTGCCTAAAAGTACAATTGTGTGTTTTATACACATCATTTTAGGCTGTGCTCAAGAACAATACAAACTATGACTGATTTTTGTACCACAGAATTTCCCTAAAGCCAAATTGGCAATGAATTTTCATTCTGTCTTGCACATCCTATTTTATATAGTAGAAATTCATCAGTAGGATGCAGAGGCGTCCAGGTTTTTAACTGAAGAAATCCATTTGTTCTTTCTGTGGACTGAGAAACTGAAGACGTTCCATTTGTTCTTCAGTCAAAAATGAATGAGCGCGTGAGATTGCCGCAGCCGAGCTCGAGTTGGATCCCAATTCCAGTTCAGCCGGCGACAGTTCCAATCCGAGTTCGGCAAGAATTAGGAGCTCTCCCCTGAATAAATGGGCAGCGGCGGTGGGAGCAAAAGCTCCACTTCGATCTGCTCGCCCACCTTCCCGATCTCCAGACCTAGACACGCCGTCGATGGCGGCGAAGGTGCTCCAGCTCCGTAGCTCCGAAGGCAAGGTGCTCGTCGCTCCGGCGTGGGACTATCGCCCGGCCGCCGCCCAAGCCCGCCCGCTGGAGATGCGGGTGCCCTCGCGCGCCCTCGAGAGGGTGCTCCAGTACTGGACCAAGCACAGCCTTGCCAAGGCCACCGGTGAGTCCCGGGAGTCCCTTGCCTGCTGGGACGCCGACTTCCAGCGCCGTCTTGGGGAAGACGGCCTCGCCAAGGAGGCCGCCGCAGCCGTCCAAGAACTCCGCCGCCACGGCGTCCACCATGGAGGGCGTCCCCGTCGCCACGCCGCCACGGTCGCAACTGCTGTCGCTGCTCCAGCCACCGCCACCCGTGCTGATCCCGTTCGTGCCTGGTGCCAACTCGTTCACCACCTCAAGGGTGTCGACCACGGAGAACCTAGCCCGGCGCCGACGGCGTCCATCGCTTTCCATGCCTCCGATATTGCCGTCGCCACGCGCCCTGGGCCTGCCACCACCTTGCCGGCCGCTGCTGGTACTGAACCTGTTGGTGTCCGGTGCGCCATCCGTGCCCGTGGACGCCAGATGGCTCAAGACGAGGAGTTCGCTTGCCACCACCGCAAGCGCCCGACTTCCAAGGCTGCCAATGCTGCTGCACCCGTGAAGAAGGTCTCTCGTCCCGTCGCTTCCAAGGCTTGCTCTTTCGTCGGCTCTACACCACTGCCTGTCACTGCTGTTGCGCCCGGTGTGAAGAATGTGACTCTAGCTTCAACTCTGCGGGCTAGAAGGGGGATGAGGGAGCTCAGCTGCAAGATTCCCAGGCAAAACCAATCACCATTGCCTGCCATTGCTGTTGCAGCACCAAGGAAGCAACCAATTCCTTGCTTGAGTCCAGTGGTATTACGCCCTTGCTAGTCTTTTTACCTTCCTAAACCATTCAGACATGAGTTTCATTTAATCTTTGCCTCTCTAGGTTCTGCACTTAATCACCAAGATTTCTAGTGTTCTTTGAATCCCTTTCAGTCAATAGTAATTTTACAAGAGTGTCAGCACAGTCTCCATCTAGCTAGGCAGCAAAAACCTTGTTAAGATGTGTACGACACAGTTACACTACATCCACACCTGGTCCTAAGTTAAGGGTTTAAGTAAATAAAGGGCATTTTCAATAGATCAAAGTAAAGCAGATGAGCCAAAAAAACTGGAAACTCATGTACTGCAATTCCGGCACGAGACAGAGCGTAAAACGCACTCGCCGCAAAATAAAAAACGCCCGTTTGCTACCCGGCTTGTAGCAGGAAAAAGGAGTAGAATTGAACTTGTCGATACACACGTAATCATGTGAGCTGCCTAGCATCTGGAGTCTGTGCTGGCTGTCCTGTAAAATTAATCTTGACTGACTTGGATTCTTAGGCATTGGCATCTTGGTGAGTTAAAGTTGCAGTTTCCAATGAGCAGCATTGGTTGGTGAACTCTTGTGTGTATGTGTGGGTGAAGCTTTGAGCTAAGCAAGTCCTTGATGTACTGACTATCAAGTCATACTGTAATCAGTTTCAGATATGAATGGAAAATTGTTGGCCTGAATCTGTGCAAAGCATTTGAGTAATCTTTTTGTATCGATTTATTCTTGTATGCTTCTATGTCTTCTTAAATCATTCTGCTGCTCTAGTTGGAAAACTGTGTACTGAGGCACGAATCCAATGGATTCACCTCTGATTTCACAATGCTTCGTTTGAGTGGTGAGCCGCACAACCATGTTTGGGACAGTTATTGGTTAGAAGAGATACCGCAATCAAATTGGCAAGAGTGTGAAAAGCTTGCATCATAGTGCAGCTATTTGACAAACAGGTTTGGCTTTTTCATATCTTAGCTTTTCATCCGAATTATGTGCAACAACAGTCTTGCATATTCAGTTCAGACTCCCTGCACTTGCACCACCGGGAGTGAGAACTGGCATGTTCATCGCTCCAAGTATCCGCCGTGCCGTTCCAGTCTAAACTCGTGACACTATCACCGGTCCTTTTATCGGTCTCCTCATATCTTTCTTGAGCAGTCCTTCCCACATCAACTCATCCAGCGCTGGAACTGGTTGTACTACAATTTAGATTGTCAACTCACTCCCCCAACATATCCTATCATCACCAAGATCCTCTGTAAAAGTTGTCCAGTGGTCCATTGTTTATCTACATTTCAGTGAAACCGTTCTGAACTATGATGTGAGTTTGTAGAAAATTAATTTATATTTGCTTATGTGAGTTTGTACAAATTAGGAAAGATGTCGAATTAAAGAGCTGTGCTGAAAAAAAAATCGAAGAGCAAAAATGCATATAAAATAATAATATTTACATGACAAAAGTCAACAAATGAAATTCTTGACAAAAGCTGCAACCGGTGTGGAATACCTCGAGAGAATCATTGAATTCCGCTTGCATTTTAGGAGCTTTGCTGGTCCATGATCACACATATACCGATTGGGAAAGCACAGGATGATTTCTGGGCATGGTCCCTGGATCGATTTGGGAATTTCTCAGTGCGTTCAGCATACAAGCTGATGGTCGCGTTACGGCGTGATACAGTTTCAGCATCAAGCTCAGAGGGGCAGGAGAGGGGGTTCTGGAGGAAACTGTGGCGACTCCCAGTACCGCTGAAGGTAAGAAATTTTTGGTGGAGGGTGATCAAAGGGTATGTCCCAACTCAAGCTGTTCTCTGCGGGAGACATATTGAGCGAATAGCATTCTGTGAAGCTTGTGGCCAAGAGGAAAGCATCCGCCATGCCTTGTTTGACTGTACTTGGGCAAAATTATTCTGGCAGGAGGTCAAGCAAGCTACGTCAGTTAAGATACCAGTGTTAAGTCATGAAACATGGGCTGTGGATATGGTGGATCATGACAAGGTTAAGCAGTCAGATGCATGTGTAATTCTATGTGGTGCCTGGGCTGTCTGGACAGAAAGAAATGCACGCACACACGGTGAGACCACAAGATCCTTGATGCAATCAGCTAAAAGGACAACAGATGTTGCTGCTGATCTAGCGGCGACTGGAAAAAAGATGACAACAGTCGCCAATAAGGAGGTACAGAGATGGAAGCCGCCGGACCAAGCCACCCTCAAGATAAATGTAGATGGCTCGTTTCAAGAGGACTCCCATCAGGGAGGCACATGACTAGGTGTGTGCGACCACGAAGGAAAGCTAATTCGTGCTCAGGCAATTTGGTATGAGAACGGACTTTCTGCTATGTCCATGGAGGCGTATGCAATACGAGATGGCGCCCAGCTTGCGTTTGATTTGGGGTATAGGAAAGTGCACATGGAAACTGATGCCCAAATTGTGGTTAAACTGTGGTATTCTCCAGAGAATGACCGCTCGGAGATAGCTACCATAATTAAGGAAATCCAAGAGCTTTGCGGGAATTTTGAAGAGTTTCGATTGTCCTTCATTTCGAGGGAAGCGAATGAACTAGCTCATCTTTGTGCTAAACAATGTAACTCCTCTAGACGTCGGTGTATTTGGATCAACTATGTTCCGACCTTCCTCACGGCCTGTGTGATGAAGGATTGTAATCCCGCTGGTTAAATTAATAAAGCTCTTGATTCTCAAAAAAAGAAAGAAAGAAACAAGCGACCCAGGACAAAAACGCTCAATGATCCGAGATCCTATCTGCAATCACACAGGTGGGGTCACAGTAAAAATTCTAGAGTTAATATTCCATTTACTAAATGGCAATAAGAGACCCTAATTCTATAGTTGGTTCATTAACATATTCTCATAAATCAAGAACAACTAAATATGTTTATATTAATCAAACCCATCAAGGTCTACTTACTGGAAACAGCGGACAAAGGTCTCTAATCATGATGTTCAAAGTAATGCAGAACCATTCACAAGCATCCAATTGGCTGAAAGTACAATGGAGTGCATGTATTACTCTAGAGAAAATTCTGTTTCGGAACAGTGCAATAGAAACCTAGAAAAAAAAATGAGCAATACTGATTTAGGAAATTACTGTAGAAACTAGGCTCATTTTACCCTTTTAGCACTACAGTGGAACGGAGGCGTAGTCCGTCCAGTTTGATGTTGCGTCAAGGCATGCCGTACCAGTGAATCACACCGGACATGAATTTAATGACCGGCTCCGCAGCTTGGCTGGTGACCGGGTTCGCTTCGATCCGCTTGGTGAACTTGTCGACCATGACGTAGTACCAGACCTAGAGAGTATTTTGACTAGGGGCAAACTATTTGAGTGGGGGCATGTTCTTTAAAAAGTAAAAAAATTAAGCATATTTTTTCAAAAAACACAAGCAAATATTAGTGCAATTTCAAATTTTGGGTGGGGCATGGGCTCCCACTCACCTCAATGTAGGTCTGCCCCTGCCATGACGAGGAGGTATTTATTATCACCTTCACCTGTACGAAGAGGTCCGACCATGTCCATCCCCTAGACTGTGAACGGCCAGGTTATCTCGTGAATGAGTTGTCAGATCTCTTCAGGAGAAATACAACGTTGGAAAACTTAACGATGCGCTTGTACAGCTCTCCTTCGTGGTTGGCATAAGCGGTAGCTCGGCGAAGTATACGTTCGACTTTCGTCACGTCCTCGGGTAACTCCTTCCGGAGAAGGTAAGCCAGGATAGGTGATGGGGAACGAAGCATGAAAATCAAAAAATTTCCTACGAACACCCAAGATCTAATCTAGGAGATGCAAAGCAACGAGAGGGAAGTATGTCTACGTACCCTTATAGACCAAAAACGTTCTCCTTCTTGATCCAGCAAGCGAGGGAGAGGAGGTAGATGAGATCTAATCCAACACAACGGGGTGGTGGTGGTGGAGGCAGCGGAAGTGTAGCAGGGCTTCGCCAAGTGTCTGCGCGAGGTGGAGGAGTAACGGGAGGGGGATGCGCCAAGGGGTGGAAGTGTGGCTGTCCCCAACGCCTCCCCACCTTTATATATGCGTGGAGGGTTGGTGATTTGCCCTGCAAGCCCGTAGGGTCGTTGGCCAAGGGGAGGGGAAGGAAATCCCTCCTTTCCTTCCCCACCGACCGCTATCCCCCATTTCTAGGGATCCTGATCTTATCCGTTCGAGATATGATACTAATCACCCACAAGTATAGGGAATCAATCACAGTCCATTCGATAAGTAAGAGTTTCGAACCCAATGAGGAGAAAATGACAAGCGGTTTTCAGCAAGGTATTCTCTGCAAGCACTGAAATTATCGGTAACAGGTAGTGTGATAGCAAGGTAATTTCGTAACGAGCAACAAGTAGTAATTGTAACAAAGGTGCAGCAAGGTGGCCCAATCCTTTTTATAGCAGAGAACAAGCCGGAACGGTATCTTATAATAAGCAAAGTGTTCTCGAGGACACATAGGAATTATCATCAAGTTACTTTCATCATGTTTATTTGATTCGTGTTCGCTACTTTGATAATTTAATATGTGGGTGGACCGGTGCTTGGGTGCTATTCTTACTTGAACAAGCCTCCCATTTATGATTACCTCCTCTCGCAAGCATCCGCAACTACGAAAGAAGAATTAAGATAAATCTAACCATAGCATGAAACATATGGATCCAAATCAGTCCCTTATGAAATAATGCATGGACTAGGGTTTAAGCTTTTGTCACTCTAGCAACACATCATCTACTTATTACTCCACAATTCCTTACCTTAGGCCCAAGTATGGTGAAGTGTCATGTAGTTGACGTTCACATGACACCACTAAAGGAAGCAACAACATAGTATACATATCATCAAAAATCAAACGAATAGCAAATTCACATGATTACTTATAACAAGACTTCTCCCATGTCCTCAAGAATAAAAGTAACTAATCAAAAATCATATTCATGTTCAAGATTAGAGGAGTATTGAATATCATCAAGGATCTAAACATATAATCTTCCACCAAATAAACTAACTAGCATCAACTACGAGATGTAATCAACACTACTAGCAACTCACATGTACCAATGTAAGGTTTTGAGACAAAGATTGAATACAAGAGATGAACTAGGGTTTGAGATGAGATGGTGTTGGTGAAGATGCTAATGAAGATTGATCCTCCCACGGTGAGAGGGTTGTTGGTGATGTCGATGGCTCCGATTTTCCCCTCCCAGAGGGAAGTGTCCCCGGCGGAATCGCTCCACCGGAGAGCTAAAAGTGTTCCTGCCCAGGTTTCGCCTCGAGACGGCGACGCTTCGTCCGGAAAGTCATCTCTTGATTTTTTTCTAGGTCAAAACCCTTCATATAGTAGAAGATGGGGGCCAGAGGCCAGTTGTGGGCCCCACAAGGCATCATGGCATGCCCAGGGGGTGGCCACGCCATGTTGCCTTGTGGGCAACTGGTGGGTACCTATGGTACTTCTTTGCTCCGCTATTTTTTATATATTCTGTAAAAATTCTCCGTGAAATTTCAGGTCAATTTGAAGTTATGCAGAATAGGTATCTCTGATGTAGCTTTTCCAGGTCCAGAATTCCAGATGCCGGCAATCTCCCTCTCCATGTAAATTTTGCAAATTAAGATAGGAAAGGCATTAGAATTGCATCACAAAGTGTTATAATGATAAAAACATTATAAATATTAGTGGGAAAACATGATGCAAGATGGACGTATCAACTCCCCCAAGATTAGACCTCGCTTGTCCTCAAGCAAAAGCTGAAACTGATAATCATGACCACATGTTTAGAAAGAGAGAGAGGTGTCGATAAAGACCAAATACAGATATAGTAGCATCATGATCATTGTCCTAGCAGCAATATATCATCATAAAACTTCTCATGATCAAGTAACAATTCATCACAATTACGAAGTATAAGGCATAAACTTTCTTGAAAAAACTATCAAACTATGTTCTTAGTCAAGGAAACAATTACAGTTCATCATATTCTCAGGAAGGGTCTCATGTAAGAGCTTTTGTTTAGTAAGTCCACATACTAAACTATCATTTAGTCTTCTATGATTGCTGACACTCATGACATATATATGGAGCAAAAGTTTAAGTTAGACACAAAGAAAGAAAGGGGCTTATAGTTTCACCTCCCAACTTATTTACCTAAAGGGTAATGTCAACAATAATAACTCATGATTACTCATATCCAACTGGATATATGTGCCTAGATCTTTTCCACCACATGATTCTTGCAAAGAGAAAAAAAGGAAAAAAGGAATAGAGAGAAGAACACTATTGACTCCTACACTGAAATAAATACAGAAAAGTAAAAGATAGACCCTTCGCAAAGGGAACCAGAGGTTGTCATGCGCTTCTTATTTTTGGATATGCAAGCTCTTAATGTAAATGAACGTCACTTTATGTTGTCCCTTATGATAGCAACATTTATTATGCAGTTTGTTGCTTTTATTTCTTTACCATCACAAGACTTTATAAAGCTTATTTTCCCTTACAATAAAAGATCATACATATTTAGGAGCAATTTTATTGCCTTTTGCACTGATGACAACTTACTTGAAGGATCTTATTCAATCCATAGGTAGATATAGTAGACTCTCATGACATGAAACTGGGTTTAAGGGTTTTGGATGCACAAGTAGTATCTCTACTTGGTGCGGATTTTTGGCTAGCAAAAGATATTGAGCAAGCACCACATGTTGGAGTATTCATGACAATATAACTTATGTGTGAATATAAGCAAACATAACTCATTATGTTGTCTTCCTTGTCCAACGTCAACTAATTGACATAAGATATTTAATGGGGGCTCACAATCATAAAAGAGTTCCAAGATAGTATATTTATATGTGAATCTTCTCTTCCCTTATTAATCTTTCATGAATTGCATCATTGACCAATACTATGTTTGTTAACTTCCAAAAAAATTATCAGTTATACTTTTATTTATGTAAAGTCATTACTTTCCATGGGATTAGCATATGATCTTTTTATTATTTTCATTGCTAAGATTGGAACATAAAAATAAAGAAGCAAAACTCAAACTACTCTTTATTATATAACTCCCAAATCGATTACATAGATAGATAGATCACCAAACTAGCACTCGAAAATAGATCATACTAAACTTTTATTCTTCTAAATCATGAAATAACTAAGGATCGAACTAAGATAGGTAAAGATAATAACAATGATGGTGATACGATAGGGGGGCACCTCCCCCAAGCTTGGCACAATCCTAGGATGGTGCACATACCCGTGTACTCAAGTTTCTTTCTTTGGTGATGATGGTGATGATGAAGTAGTGGGCTTGCCCTTCAGCTTCAATAAGTATTCTAGATTTCTATTAATGCTCCGAACAGCACGATTATGATCCTCCAACAAAATAACTTAATGAGTGAAGGAAGTATTATGAGCACAAATTGTTCCAAAAATCCTTAAAGTATCAATTTTAGACGGGGAAAGATGATCATAAAGGGGTTACAGTATATCTCCCTTTTTTGCAGTCTCTCCTATAGGCATGGCTTGATCTCCCTCTTGAGTCTGACTTCCCGCGGCCTCCTCGGCTTTATCCTCCTTGCCCATGTCTTCCTCTCCTGACGACCACTCATAGTAAACCACGTTGTATGGGCGTTTTGCCGACAAAGTTTGCACGATCCGGTGCTTGGTACGAAGCCTTCGGGGAGCCATAGGAATTTGGATCCGTCAGAAAAACAACACAAAACAAGAACATAGGAGATTCTTGCGATTTGGTGGTCAAAACATCCAGGAGTATATATATAGAGAAATTTTATCTTGCGAAACAAGTATTCCAGAATAAAACGGAGTCGGGAAGGCACATGAGGGGCCCACAAGGCAACCAGGCGTGCCCAAGGGGTAGGGCACGCTTTGTTTCCTTGTGACCTCCTCGTGGGTCCCCTCGGTTGTTTCTTATTTTTGTAATTTTTTCTAATATTCCAAAATGAACAAAAATTATTTTTATGAAATTTTTGGAGTCGGTTTACTTACAGTATCACATACCTACACTTTTTTAGGGTTCTGGAGTGTTCCGGAAGCTCTCTCTTATGTGTTCCTCCGATGTCATAGTTTGAACAATATTAGTTTCAACATTAATAGGTGTACCTGAGATATAATGCTTAATTCTTTGTCCATTAACCTCTCTCAGATTAGTTCCCTATACATTATTGGTCTTGATAGCTCCGGAGCGATAAACTTCTTCAATGATATATGGTCCTTCCCATTTGGAGAGAAGGTTTCCTAGAAAAAAAACTAAAGCGAGAGTTGTATAATAGAACATGCTCGCTGTCGGTGTCAAAACCGGCGGATCTCGGGTAGGGGGTCCCGAACTGTGCGTCTAGGCCGGATGGTAACAGGAGGCAAGGGACACGAAGTTTTACCCAGGTTCGGGCCCTCTCGATGGAGGTAAAACCCTACGTCCTGCTTGATTAATATTGATGATATGGGTAGTACAAGAGTAGATCTACCACGAGATCAGAGAGGCTAAACCCTAGAAGCTAGCCTATGGTATGATTGTTGATGTGTATGTTGTCCTACGGACTAAAACCCTCCGGTTTATATAGACACTGGAGAGGGTTAGGGTTACATAGAGTCGGTTACAATGGTAGGAGATCTGAATATCCGTATCGCCAAGCTTGCCTTCCACGCCAAGGAAAGTCCCTTCCAGACACGGGACAGAGTCTTCAATCTTGTATCTTCAAAGTCCAGGAGTCCGACTTGAAGGTGTAGTTCAGTTATCCGAACACCCCCTAATCCAGGACTCCCTCAGTAGCTCCCGAACCAGGCTTCAATGACGACGAGTCCGGCGCGCAGATTGTCTTCGACATTGCAAGGCGGGTTCTCCTCCAAATTCCGTGTACCTGTTTGAATAAAATCCGGTTTCTTGTAGATGTTGCGCTCCTTAGCTTCTACGCCCAATAATGGCCGTTTCCCACGTGTCAAACGAATATGAAAAGTCTGAGTGTTTTTTTCGTTCGCACCCCTAGCCGCGCAAATGAGCTGCCCTATTTAAGGGGACGAGGATTTAGATCCAATCCACACCTTCTCCCCTCCACGAGTGTTCATCAGAGCGCATCCGACAAAGGTCCATTCCACCATGGCCAGCCGCCGCAACTCCTCCGCTCGCCCTTCCAGCCCTAAGCCTGGATATTGGGAGAGATGTTCCACTCCGCATAGCGAGCTAGTGACGCTCCAGACCATGGGATTTCTCCCCCCGGCCTATATGCTCCCGGTTCGAGCCGGTCTTGCCGTCTACAACGGCAGAGAGCAAGCAGAGAATGCCCCTAATCCATCCAAAGGAGAGCGGGTGTGCCTTGTCCCTTACTTAATAAGGGGGCTCGGATTTCCCATCCACCCATTTCTCCGGGGGCTGCTGGAGTTCTACGGCCTCCAGCTACATCATCTCACGCCTGCCTCAGTATTGCATATCGCGGGCTTTGTAGCCCTTTGCGAGCTGTTCTTGGGTATTGAAGCTCATTTCGGACTATGGAAGGAGCTGTTTTGCCTCGTGCCCCGTTCCAAGAAAGGGTCAATATATCAAGTGGGCGGAGCCGAAGTATGGCGCATCGTCGGGACCGGATATCTGTCCGGAACTCCAAAGAAGGCATCCGAAGATTGGCCCTCAAAATGGTTCTATATAGAAGACGTCCCGCTGCCGGATCCTATCCGGATCGGCCTCCCAGAATTTGATAGTGCTCCCTTAAAGAAGCGGCTAAGCTGGCGTCCACGGAGCCCTCAAAGGGAAAGTGACAGGAACATCGTTCACCTGATGGGCCGAATAAGATTGTTGGCCCATTCCGGACTAACCATGATCGGAGTTATGGCCGAATGCATCATGCGGGGGGTGCAGCCGCTTCAGTATAGAAGCCACCCCATGTGGGATTTCAACAGGGAGGACGACGCCACCCGCTACGGCCGTAAAGGGCCAGATTCAGTTGCCGCTCTATTAAAGATCTTCTCCACTTTGTACAAGGGAGAAGAGGAGGAATTTCTCCGCGTCAACCCACAGGGTGGATTATCTATGCACAATCCCCCAAGCTGGGTAAGTGGTCGCATCTACTTGCTCACCCGTTTAGTGTTCCCATTGTTAAATACTTAGTCTAATGACCTCAACGCAGGAACTGCGCCGGGCTGTTAAGGAAATAAGCAGCCCGCCTCCACAACCCGAGGACCCAGGACGGTCTCTCGACCCGACCTCTCAAGAGGATCCGGACATATCTGTGGAGCTGATTGATGGAGTGTTCCATCAATTGAGCGAGGACAACACCTTGGTGGCCATTACGGCCGATTACCCAGGGCTAATCCCGACGCCCCAGGTACCTGATATCGAAGTCCCAGTACCCCGGATAGGGGTCCGTCCATGCGTGTTCAATTTCCTGATCGGAACCGAACTTTGTAGGGGAGGTTGTTGAGGCGGAAGGCCGAACCTGCGACAACGAGCCAACAAGGGGCCGCAGGGCCCTGTGGGCAGAAAAGAGGTGCAGTCCGGACCGAGGCATCAGCGCAAAGGTATGGCGCGCCCCTCTATCCCAGTTGTTATACCTTCGAGGCACATTTGACACTCGCGCCTTCTTCAGGACAAAGAGACCTCGCCGGACTATATCCGGAGAGGCTGCCAATCGCGCCTCCACCAGCCAGGCTCCAAAGCCTGGTCCGGGGGCGAAGGCGAATGCAAGGCGCGTGCCGGACGTTCCTCCGACGGAGGATGCAGACGGGTTGTCTGCCACCAACTCTGAGGTGGAAAGTGCCATGAACCACAGGCGTCGCCAGATAATTCTTCGCGACGCTTGCTTCTCCCAAGAGGCATTAGATGCCTTCAATTAGGGAGATGCGCACCTCCGTGCCGCTCAAAATGGTCTAGCCAGAGCCACGGAGCAATATGTAAAAGACATACGGGTAAGAAAATTTTGGTAAATATCTATGTAGCAGTAGCCCCCGAGACTTGAAATAGGTAGAATAACTGGTTTAAGGATCATTTGATATGCAGGTTCTTACAGAAAAGAATTCCCTATTGTCCCAGGAGCTGGAAGAGTGCAAAGCCCAACTGGAGGCCGCACTAGCCGCGGCAGGGGAGCCTAAGGAGGCCCCCTCTGGTAATATACATTTCGATAGATAAGTATTTCACGAAGCACGGCTTTGGTGCGAATCTGACAAATAAAATTGCAGATGGCGCCGGATTGAACCCAGAAAAGCAACATCTCCTACGCCAGCTAAAGGCTGGTGAGAGGGTGCTATTAAAGGTGATGGGGGAGAAGAACATTCTCCAAGATGCCAACACCCGGCTGGGCGTCGAGCTGAAAGATGTTCATGCCTAGCTATCAGACTCTGTGAAGGAGAATCAGCGGCTTCGGCGCGGCATATTTAGTAAGTGCTTGAACGAACCATTTGAAAGAAAGTTCGGCGGGGAAGTCGACTGACAGAGCAATGTCTGTAGGTGTGTTAACAGGTCGTCCGGCGGAGGAGATGCCCGGTTCTACGGGTGACCTTCTTCCCGAGCTCTCGGAACTGCTCGATCGAGTTCGGCAGGCGATGCGAAGCGTCACCCAGGCCCTATGGCCATCCGTCTCCATGCCCGAAGGTATTGGAGAGCTTGCGGAGAAGCTAAAGGGAGCACGGTGGCGCTTCCAATTGTGGAAGATATCAGCCTGCCGTCAAGGCGCTAGGGAGGCCTGGGCCATGGTGCAGACGCGGTACTCAAAGGCTGACCCCAACCACATGGCCGAGGTCGGTCCTATAGGGCCCGATGGGAAGGAAATCCCTGTAAGCTTAGTGTACGACCAAGTAGAGTTGGCCGCAAAGTACTCCCAGCAGGACTGTAAATTAGACAGCCTGTTAGATGGTATTGAAGAGGAATACAATCAGACAAAATGACTATGTAATCGAATAATATTTATAATGCCTTCTAGCCAGATTGTAGATCATTTGTCATGGCCGACCTTTTCGCTTCAACCTCGGGGCCTGACGGTCCGGAGTGTGTCCGAATTCCCATGCGGTTATATAGGAACCGGGGAATGCATGGAGACCAGGCGTAGGGGTCATTAGTGCGTGAACAGACAAGTGCCCGACTAGTTATGTTATATTACATGGTTAGTAAGAAACATCTTCCAGGGAGAATAGTTCCGTTAGGGGTTCCTTTCCCTGGGGGGCGGCCCTAAAGTGCATGTCCATGCTGCGAAAAGAAACGCAGGAAAAACGCCTGGGGGCACATAGATAAAGAAAAAGATCATCTTTAGTTCACCGACCGAATATTCTCTTAAGAACGCTAGCTTTCGGCTTCACCCAGTCTGAGGTACACGTCCGGCTGATCCGGCAGTAGCAATCGCAGAGGTGCTCCCTTTACCACCTAGCCGAATAATCGGGAACGTAGGGGTAAGCACAGGAGCCAGGCAACCCAGCTTGGCCAAAACTTAAGTCATATCGATGCATATATGGTGAATAAAAGGTACATGCGGAAGTTTGACACATGTGTTAGGCATGAAGCCCGTATAAATAAGCTTCTGTTTAAAGAAGCCCCCAGGTTTACTGAGCGCGGATAGCGCGTCATTTTGTGAGCCTTTAAAGGTTATAAGAGAGAGAAAAAGGGAGAAGGAGAGAAATGTAAGACGGACAGTATATAAAAAATGGACATAGTAAGGAGACGAACACAGGATCTGGCGCTAGGCATAGAATCTTCGGAGACGGGCTGCGTTCCATGGGTTCGGCTCGAGTCGATTATCCGATGCGTTTCGCAGGCAGTACGCTCCACCAGTCAGGACTTGGTCAATTATGAAGGGACCTTCCCACTTGGGCTTGAGTTTGTCCTTTTTCTTGTCTGGCAGGCGTAGAACTAATTCGCCAACATTGTAATTTTTGGCCCGTACTTCTTTGCTTTGGTATCTTCGAGCTTGCTGTTGATAGAATGCGGAACGGGCTTTCACCACGTCACGCTCCTCCTCTAATGTGTCCAAACTGTCCTGCCGATCAAGCTTGGCTTCTCTTTCCTCGTACATGCGCACTTGAGGTGAGTCATGAATTATGTCGCAAGGCAGAACTGCCTCTGCGCCGTACACCATGAAGAATGGTGTGTATCCGGTGGTGCGATTCGGTGTGGTCCGCAGCCCCCAGAGTACGGAGTCAAGCTCCTCTATCCAGTGCGTGTTGGATTCCTTTAGGGACTGCACTAGTCTGGGTTTGATGCCGCTCATGATAAGGCCATTTGCACGTTCGACCTGGCCGTTAGTTTGTGGGTGATAGACGGAAGCATAATCGAGCTTTATGCCCATGTTTTTGCACCAGAGTTTTACCTCGCCGGCCGTAAAGTTCGTGCCATTATCAGTGATGATATTGTGGGGGACGCCGTAACGGTGTACAACCCCGGATATGAAGTCGATCACAGGTCCAGATTCGGCCGTCTTAACAGGCTTGGCTTCTATCCATTTGGTGAACTTATCCACCATGACCAGTAAGTATTTGTGCTTGTGGGTTCTGCCTTTAAGGGGTCCAACCATATCAAGCCCCCAGACTGCAAAGGGTCAAGTGATGGGGATAGTTTGGAGGGCGGTGGGTGGCATATGGCTTTGGTTTCCAAAGAGCTGGCAGTCGGTGCATCGTTGGACTAAGTCCTGAGCGTCTGCCCGGGCCGTCGGCCAATAAAAGCCTGTACAGAAGGCCTTGCTTACCAGGGACCGGGCTGCAGCGTGATGACCGCCGAGTCCGGCATGGATTTCAGCCAGGAGATTCCACCCCTCTTCTTCGGAGATGCACCTTTGAAGGACTCCGGTAGTGCTTTTCTTATAAAGCTCTCCCTCGTGGACTCTGTAGGCTTTGGATCGCTGCACTATGCAGCGTGCCTCATTTTGGTCCTCGTGGAGTTCCTGCCTAGTAAGGTAGGCGAGGAATGGTTCTGTCCATGGGGCGATGACGACCATTATTACGTGGGCTGAAGGTGTTATTTTAATGGCAGAGCCTCCGATTGTGTCAGAATGTTCGGTGTCGGGCAGTGCGGTTGCGTCTGGGCTGTTATTGTTCGGCTCCCCTTCCCATGCCACGGATGGCTTGAAAAGCCTTTCCAAGAAGATGTTGGGGGGGGGGGACTACATCGCGTTTTGCGCCGATGCGTGCCAGGACGTCTGCCGCCTGATTATTTTCCCGGGCTATATGGTGAAATTCAAGTCCCTCGAACCGAGCTGACATTTTTATGACGGCGTTGCGGTAAGCTGCCATTTTCGGATCCTTGGCATCGAAGTCTCCATTTATTTGGGAGATTGCGAGGTTCGAGTCCCTGCGCACCTCTAGGCATTGGATGCCCATGGATACTGCCATCCGGAGACCATGTAGAAGGGCCTCATATTCGGCTGCATTGTTGGAGTCCGTGTACAGAATCTGTAGTACGTATTGAACTGTGTCTCCTGTGGGGGACGTCAAAACGACGCCAGCCCCCAGTCCAGCCAACATTTTGGAGCCCTCGAAGTGCATAGTCCAATTTGAATATGTGTCGTACTCTCTAGGGAGTTCGGCCTCAGTCCATTCTACGACCAAGTCGGCCAAAACTTGTGACTTGATGGCTCGTCATGGCTTATAAGTTATGTTGAACGGGAGGAGCTTGATGGTCCATTTCGCAATCCGGCCCGTTGCGTCATGACTGTTTATAATGTCGTTAAGTGGTACTTCCGAGGCTACTGTTATTGAACACTCTTGAAAGTAGTGTCATAGCTTCCGAGATGCCATGAATACCGCATACGCAATCTTTTAATAATGCGGGTACCGTGATTTGCAGGGAGTGAGGACAGTGGACACATAATAGACCGGCCTTTGAAGGGGGAATTTGTGTCCGTCCGCTTCTCGTTCGACGACGAGCACTGCGCTTACAACCTGATGTGTTGCTGCGATGTACAATAGCATTGGTTCGCTGGTGTTTGGCGCGGCCAGGACTGGGTTTGTTGCCAGTATGGCTTTTATTTCGTCGAGTCCGGCCATGGCTGCGTCCGTCCATTTGAAGTGTTCGGTGCACCGAAGGAGGCGGTAAAGGGGAAGGGCCTTTTCTCCCAAGCGGGAGATAAAGTGGCTTAGAGCCGCCACACATCCGGTTAACTTTTGTATTTGTTTGATGTCCTTTGGGGTATTCAGTTGCGACAGAGCTCAGATCTTGGCTGGATTTGCTTCAATTCCTCTACTGGATACAATGAAGCCCAAGAGCTTTCCGGCGAGAACGCCGAAACCGCATTTTCCGGGTTGAGCTTGATGTCATATGTTCGGAGATTATCAAATGTGAGCCTCAAGTCGTCTACTAGAGATTCAACATGTCTTGTTTTGACGACCACGTCATCTATGTATGCCTCCACTGTTTTATCGATCTGGCTTGCCAAACATGTCTGAATCATGCGCTAATATGTTGCGCCGGCATTTTTGAGCCCGAAGGGCATCGTGTTGAAGCAGAATGGCCCGTATGGTGTGATAAATGCCGTTGCGGCTTGGTCTGGTTCTGCCATCTTGATTTGATGGTAGCCGGAATATGCGTCGAGGAAACACAACGAATCGTGTCCTGTGGTCGCATCGATAATTTGATCGATGCGGGGGAGGGGGAAGGGATCCTTTGGGCAAGCCTTGTTAAGGTCTTTAAAATCAACACACAGGCGCCAGGATTTGTCCTTCTTTGGTACCATCACCAGGTTTGCTAGCCAGTCTGGATGTTTTATATCTATGATGAATCCGGCCTCTAATAGCTTTGCTAGCTCCTCTCCCATAGCCTGTCTCTTAGGTTCGGAAAAACGCCGGAGAGCCTGTTTGACAGGTTTGAATCCTGTTTGTATATTTAAGCTGTGCTCGGCCAGCCTGCGTGGGATTCCTGGCATGTCTGAAGGGTGCCAGGCGAAAATGTCCCAGTTCTCTCGTAGGAACTCTCGCAATGCGGCGTCGACATCAGGGTTTAACTGTGCCCCGATGGAAGCTGTTTTATTGGGGTCCGTTGGATGGACTTGGAATTTGACTATTTCGTCCGCTGGTTTAAAGGAGGTGGATTTGGATCTTTTGTCGAGTACCACATCGTCCCTATTCACCGTAGAGCGCAGCGCAGTCAGCTCCTCAGCCGCTAGGGCTTCGAATAGTGCCTCGAGGGCCAGTGCGGCTGTCTTGTTTTCGGCGCAAAGTGCTATGTCCGGATCACTAGCGAGAGTGATGATCCCGTTAGGCCCGGGCATCTTGAGCTTCATGTACCCATAATGGGGTATTGCTTGGAAGATTGTGAATGCTTCCCGCCCTAGCAAAGCGTGATAACCGCTGCTGAACGGGGCCACATGGAACGTGACCTCTTCGGACCTGCAATTGTTCGGCATGCCGAACACCACATCTAGTGTGATTTTTCCTGTACAGCGCGCTTCCCGACTGGGGATTATTCCTCTAAAGGTTGTGCTGCTTTGCATGATGCGGTTCTAGTCTATATCCATTTTTTTGAAGAGTTTCCTCGTAAATGAGGTTCAATCCGCTGCCGCCGTCCATGAGTACCTTGGTAGACTATTGGACTGAGGACCAATGCAGCTGGTGCTCGGGCTGTTCGGAATTTAGGTTCATCACTGGCGTTAAAGGTGATGGCCGTGTCACTCCATGGGTTTATTGTTGCTACTTGGTAGACTTCGGCAAGGCTGCGGAGTGTCCTTTTTCGCATATTATTTGATGCGAAGGTCTAAAAGACTGTTAATACCGTATTGGTGTCTTTGGGGTGGCTTTCTGTGGCCTCCGGAATTAGGAGGTTTTCGCCAATTTTGGCCACCTTCCGAAGTATCCAACATGCTCTAAGGCTGTGAGTTGGTGTGGCGTCCTCTGTACTATGAATTTTACAGGGTCCATTAAGCCATCCTTCCAGTACGGTTCCATGCCATGTAGAGGGTTTTTGCCTTTTGGTGTTTGACCCGGGTGTCTGGCGATGATGCACCCTTTTATTTCGGACTGGGATTGCCTTCAGGTCCGGATTGTCCCAAAATTTTGTTTCGGTTTTCCGGGCGCTTTCCATCGCATAGTACTTTCGTACTATGGACGCTAAGTCAGCGAAGCGTGTAATATCACGGCGACTTATGGCGTTGAGTATTCCCTTGTCCGTGCAATTATTGCAGAAGAATGAAATTGTGTCTTCCTCGCGGCAGCCCTTTATCCTGTTCATAACCAGGAGGAATCTGGCCCAGTAATGATGTACTATTTCTTTGGGCTCCTGCCTGATTTAGGATAGATCGCTAATGTTCGGGTGGGTGGGTATAATTAAATCTGAAGCCTTACCCCTTCTGAGGCTCAGAGGCCGAGGAGTTTTCGAACTCGAAAATTTGGATTCCTGGATGTCGTCCAATGAATCCAGTCTGTCGCCTGATTCTAGGTTCAGGTCTTGAGTGATATCCTCCCCTTCGCGGACATCCGCTTGGAGGGATCGGGAATCCGGACGTAGCGAGTCCTTAAGATAGATGAAGGGTCGCCGCACTATCCCTCTACCACGGCAATGTGATGGGTGGCTTGGGGAGAGTTAATCTCTCTCAGATCAGTTTTAGGCCCAATCTGGTCGTAATCCGTAGCGACTCCCAGGGCGGCGAAGCGATCCAAGAGCTCGTTTATGGAGGAAAGCTCTATTGGTTCTAACTGCTCGGCAAGTTCCGAGTTGACATGAAGATTGTTTTCGATGGCTCGAGAGGTCATCGTCGGCGTAGAAGCCAAATAGGTGGTCATAAGAAAACCACCTAGCCGGAGGGTTTGGCCGATAGCCAAAGCTCCCTTAGCAACGGTGCCGTCTTTAAAGACGGGGCGAGGCATCCTTCCTGATGGCAACGACACAAAGGAACTCTCAATGAAAGCACCAATGTCGGTGTCAAAACCGGCGGATCTCGGGTAGGGGGTCCCGAACTGTGCGTCTAGGACGGATGGTAACAGGAGGCAAGGGACACGAAGTTTTACCCAGGTTCGGGCCCTCTCGATGGAGGTAAAACCCTATGTCCTGCTTGATTAATATTGATGATATGGGTAGTACAAGAGTAGATCTACCACGAGATCAGAGAGGCTAAACCCTAGAAGCTAGCCTATGGTATGATTGTTGATGTGTATGTTGTCCTACGGACTAAAACCCTCCGGTTTATATAGACACCGGAGAGGGTTAGGGTTACATAGAGTCGGTTACAATGGTAGGAGATCTGAACATCCGTATCGCCAAGCTTGCCTTCCACGCCAAGGAAAGTCCCTTCCGGACACGGGACGGAGCCTTCAATCTTGTATCTTCATAGTCCAGGAGTCCAGCTTGAAGGTGTAGTTCGGCTATCCAAACACCCCCTAATCCAGGACTCCCTCACTCACCCACTTTGAATTCCCATTTTGAATTCTTTTATCATGCCATCTTTCAATTTTTTCTTTAAACAACTTGGAATTTTCATAAGCTTGGGTTCTCCACTCATCTAACGAGCTAATATCAAATAACCTCTTTTCACCAGTAAGTTTGAAATCATAATTAAATTCTTTAATTACCCAATATGCTTTATGTTGTAACTCAAGAGTAATGGACATGCTTTTCCATAAACCATTTTATACATAAATGGCCCATAGGATTCTTATAAGCAGTTCTATATGCCCATAATGCATCATCAAGTTTCTTAGACCAATTCTTGCTAGATCTATCAACAATCTTTTGCAGAATCAATTTGATTTCTCTATTTCTCAAATCAACTTGACCACTAGAGTGAGGATGATAATTAAGGAGATGCAATTCTATGGTTAACATCATATTTACCAAGAAGTTTACGGAAAGCACCATGAATAAAATGTGAACCATAATCAGTCATTAAATATCTAGAGACTCCAAACCTCAGGAAAATAACTTCTTTAAGCATCTTAATAGATGTGTGACACGTCTCCAACGTATCCATATTTTTTTATTGTTCCATGCTATTATATTACCTATTTTGGATGTTTTATATGCATTAATATGCTATTTTATATTATTTTTGGGACTAACCTATTAACCTAGAGCCCAGTGCTAGTTTCTGTTTTTTCCTTGTTTTAGAGTTTTGCAGAAAAGGAATACCAAACGGAGTCAAAACAGAATAAAACTTTCGTGATGATTTTTCTTGGACCAGAAGACATCCAAAGGACTTGGAGTGCAAGTCATGGAAGCCACAAGGCATCCACAAGGACGAAGGGCACGCCCAGGGGGTAGGGAGCGCCCCCACCCTTGTGGGCCCTCGTGACTCCACCGACCTATTTCTTCCGCCTATATATTCTCATATATCCCAAAACCAACAGAGAGAGCCATGAAAACACTTTTCCACCACCGCAACCTTCTATTCCCGTGAGATCCCATCTAGGGGCCTTTTCCGATGTCCTGCCGGAGGGGGATTCGATCACGGAGGGCTTCTTCATTAACACCATTGCCCTTCTGATGAAGCATGAGTAGTTTACCACAGACCTACGGGTCCATAGCTAGTATCTAGATGGCTTCTTCTCTCTCTCTCTCTTTGATTCTCAATACCATGTTCTCCTTGATGTTCTTGGAGATCTATTCGATGTAATACTTTTTTGCGATGTTTTTGCCGAGATCTGATGAATTGTGGATTTATGATCAGCTTACCTATGAATATTATTTGAATCTCCTCTGAATTCTTATATGCATGATTTGATATCTTTGCAAGTCTCTTTGTAGTATCGATTTGGTTTGGCCAACTAGATTGGTTTTTCTTGCAATGGGAGAAGTGCTTAGCATTGGGTTCAATCTTGCGGTGTCCTTTTCTAGTGACAGTAGGGGCAGCAAGGCACTTATTGTATTGTTTCCATCGAGGATAAAAAGACGGGGTTTTCATCATATTGCTTGAGTAAATTCCTCTACATCATGTCATCTTGCCTAATGCGTTACTCCGTTCTTTATGAACTTAATACTCTAGATGCATGCTGGATAGCGGTCGATGTGTGCAGTAATAGTAGTAGATGCATAATCATTTCGGTCTACTTGACATAGACGTGATGCCTATATTCATGATCATTGCCTTAGATATCGTCATAACTTTGCGCTTTTCTATCAATTACTCGACGGTAATTTGTTCACCCACCGTAATATTTTCTATCTTGAGAGAAGCCACTAGTGAAACCTATGGCCCCCGGGTCTATTTTCCATCATATAAGTTTCTGATCTACAATTTTAGTTTCCGATTTACTTCCTTTGCAATCTTTTACTTTCCGATCTATAAACCAAAAATACCAAAAATATTTACTTTACTGTTTATCTATCTCTATCAGATCTCACTTTTGCGAGTAACCATGAAGGGATTGACAATTTTTCGCGTTGGGTGCAAGTTGTTTGATTGTTTGTGCAGGTATTCGGTGACTTGTTCATTATCTCCTACCGGATTGATACCTTGGTTCTCAAACTGAGGGAAATACTTACTCTACTTTGCTGCATCACCCTTTCCTCTTCAAGGGAAAAACCAACACAAGCTCAAGAAGTAGCAGGAAGAATTTCTGGTGCTGTTGCCAAGGAGATCTACGCCAAGTCAAGACATACCAAGTACCCATCATAAACTCTCATCTCTTGCGTTACATTATTCGCCATTCGCCTGTCGTTTTCCTCTCCCCCACTTCTAAAACGATTTTCGAAAAGATTTGCCTTTTCTTTGCCCCTCTTCCGTTCATCTTCCTTGTTTGCTTCTTGTGTGATCGTGTGTTGGATTGCTTGCTTTGTCACAATGGATCAAGAGAATACCAAATTGCATGACTTTTCCAACACCAATAATAATGATTTTATTAGTACTCCGATTGCTCCTGCTACTAATGCGGAATCTTGTGAAATTAATGCCGCTTTGCTAAATCTTGTTATGAAAGATCAATTTTCCGGCCTTCCTAGTGAAGATGCCGCATCCCATCTTAATAATTTTGTTGATTTGTGTGATATGCAAAAGAAGAAAGATGTGGATAATGTTATTGTTAAATTGAAGCCATTCCCGTTCTCACTTCGAGATCGTGCTAAAACTTTGTTTTCATCTTTGCCTAAAAATAGTATTGATTCATGGAATAAGTGTAAAGATGCTTTTATTTCCAAGTATTTTCCTCCCACTAAGATCATCTCCCTTAGGAACGATATTATGAATTTTAGCAACTTGATCATGAACATGTTGCACAATCTTGGGAGGGGATGAAATTGATGATAAGAAATTGCCCTACTCATGGTTTGAATTTGTGGATGATTATATAAAAAAATTATGCCAGATTGAATTTTTCTTCTAGAAATCTTTTAGATTCGGCCGCGGGAGGTACTCTTATGGAAATTAATTTAGGATAAGCTACTAAACTCCTAGATAATATTATGGTTAACTATTCTCAATGGCATATCGAAAGATCTTCCACTGGTAAAAAGGTGCATGCGATTGAAGAGATTAATGTTTTGAGTGGAAAGATGGATGAGCTTATGAAATTATTTGCTAGCAAGAGTGATCCTATTGATCCTAATGATAGTCCATTGTCTACTTTGATTGAGAATGATAACGAATCTATGGATGTGAATTTTGTTGGTAGGAACAATTTTGGTAATAATGCATATAGTGGTAATTTTAATCCTAGGCCATTTCCTAGTAATTCCTCTAATAATTATGGTAATTCCTAGAACGATTCCTATGGAAATTATAATAAGATACCCTCTGATTTTGAGAATAGTGTTAAAGAATTTATGAGTTCGTAAAAGAATTTCAATGCTTTGGTTGAAGAAAAATTGCTTAAGATTGATGATTTGGCTAGGAACGTGGATAGAATTTCTCTTGATGTTGATTCTTTGAAACTTAGATCTATTCCACGCAAGCATGATATAAACGAGTCTCTCAAATCTATGATAATTTCCATTGATGAGTGCAAAGAAAGAACCGCTAAGATGCATGCTAAAAAAGATTGGTTTATAAAAACGTGTTCTTCTAGTTACCATGAAAATAAAGATGAAGGTCTTAAAGTGATTGATGTGACTCCCATTGAATGTTTTTTACCAATATAAATCTTGATAAAGATGGGACTGTAGATGAGTCAACTTAAGTTAAAATGCGTCCCAATGATTCAGAGTTTTTAGATCTTGATTTAAAAATTGATAAAAGTGGGATTGGAGAGGTCAAAACTTTAAGTAGCAATGAACCCACTCTTTTGGATTTCAAAAAATTTAATTGTGATAATTGTTCTTTAATAGATTGTATTTCCTTGTTGCAATCCATGTTGAATTCTCCTCATGCTTATAATCAAAACAAAGCTTTTACTAAACATATCGTTGATGCTATGATGCAATCTTTTGAAGAAAAGCTTGAATTGGAAGTTTCTATCCTAGAAAACTTTATGATGAGTGGGAACCTACTATTAATATTAAAATTAAAGATTATGAGTGCCATGCTTTGTGTGATTTGGGTGCTAGCGTTTTCACGATTCCAAAAACTTTATGTGATGTGTTAGGTTTCCGTGAATTTGATGATTGTTCTTCGAATTTGCATCTTGCGGATTCCACTATTAAGAAACCTATGGGAAGGATTAATGATGTTCTTATTGTTGCAAATAGGAATTATGTGCCCATAGATTTCATTGTTCTTGATATAGATTGCAATCCTACATGTCCTATTATCCTTGGTAGACCTTTCCTTAGAACGATTAGTACAATTATTGATGTGAAAGAATGAAACATTAGATTTCAATTTCTGTTAAGGAAGGGCATGGAACTCTTTCCAAGAAAGAAAATTAAATTTCCTTATGAATCTATTATGAGAGACACTTATGGTTTCCATGCTAAAGATGACAATACCTAGATCTATTCGTGTTTTTTTGCCTAGCTAAGGGCGTTAAACAATAGCGCTTGTTGGGAGGCAACCCAATTTTATTTTTGTTTTTGCTTTCTAGGTCATGTTTCGCAATAAATAATCCATATAGCCTCTTTTTATATGTGGTTTTGTGTTTAATTAGTGTTTGTGCCAAGTAAGACCTTTGGGATAGCTTACGGTGATAGTTGACTTGATCTTGCTGAAAAATAGAAACTTTTGCGCTTAGAAAAACAATTATCATTTTTAGCAGAAGCGTGATAAAATATTGATTCTTTTTGAAGAATATTAATAAGCAAATTTCTTAGGTTTTCCTAATGTTTCAGAATTTTTGGAGTTACAGAAGTATTAGAAATATCCAGATTGCTACAGTATGTTCTGTTTTTGACAGATTCTGTTTTCTATGTGTTGTTTGCTTATTTTGATGAATCTATGGCTAGTATCGGGGGGTATGAACGATGGAAAAGTTGGAATACATTAGATATTACACCAACATAAATAAATAATGAGATCACGACAGTACCAAAAGTGGTGATTTATTTTCTTATACTAACGGAACTTATGAGATTTTCTGTTGAGTTTTGTGTTGTGAAGTTTTCAAGTTTTGGGTAAGGATTTGATGGACTATGGAATAAGGGGTGGTAATAGCCTAATCTTGGGGATGCCCAAGGCACCCCAAGGTAATATTCAAGGATAACCAAGAGCCTAAGCTTGGGGATGCCCCGGAAGGCATCCCCTCTTCCGTCTTCGTCTATCGGTAACTTTACTTGAGGCTATATTTTTATTCACCACATGATATGTGTTTTGCTTGAAGCATCTTGTATGATTTGAGTCTTTGCTTTTTAGTTTGCCACAATCATCCTTTCTGTACATACCTTTTGAGAGAAACACACATGAATCGTGATTTATTAGAATACTTTATGTGCTTCACTTATAGCTTTTGAGCTAGGCAATATTGCTCTAGTGCTTCACTTATATCTTTTCAGAGCACGGCAGTGGTTTTATTTTATAGAAATTGATGAACTCTAATGCTTCACTTATATTATTTTTAGAGTCTCTAAACAACATGGTAATTTGCTTTGGTTATAAATTTAGTCCTAAAATGATAGGCATCCAAGAGGGATATAATAAAAACTTTCATATAAAGTGCATTGAATACTATGGGAAGTTTGGTTCCTTATGATTGTTTTGAGATATGAAGATGGTGATATTAGAGTCATGCTAGTGAGTAATTGTGAATTCGAGAAATACTTGTGTTAAAGTTTGTGATTCCCGTAGCATGCACGTATGGTGAACCGTTATGTCATGAAGTCGGAGCATCATTTATTTATTGATTGTCTTCCTAATGAGTGGCGGTCGGGGACGAGCGATGGTATTTTCCTACCAATCCATCCCCCTAGGAGCATGCGTGTAGTACTTCATTTTGATAACTAATAGATTTTTGCAATAAGTATATGAGTTCTTTATGACTAATGTTGAGTCCATGGATTATACGCACTCTCCCCCTTCCACCATTGCTAGCCTCTCTGGTGCCACGCAACTTTCGCCAGTACCATAAACCCACCATATACCTTCCTCAAAATAGCCACCATGCCTACCTATTACGACATTTTCATACCCATTCCGAGATATATTGCCATGCAACTTTCCACCGTTTCGTTTATTATGACACGCTCCATCATTGTCATAGTGCTTTGCATGATCATGTAGTTGACATTGTATTTGTGGCAAAACCACCGTTCATAATTCTTTCATACATGTCACTCTTGATTCATTGCACATCCCGGTACACCGCCAAAGTATCGAGTTGTAATTCTTGAGTTGTAAGTAAATAAAAGTGTGATGATCTTCATTATTAGAGCATTGTCCCGTGTGAGGAAAGGATGATGGAGACTATGATTCCCCCACAAGTCTGGATGAAACTCCAGACGAAAAAAGAAAAGAGGCCAAAAAATGAGAGAAGGCCCAAATAAAAAAATGAGAGAAAAAGAGAGAAGGGGCAATGCTACTATCCTTTTACCACACTTGTGCTTCAAAGTAGCACCTTGAGGTTGATTAATAAGTCGAGAGAGCTTGGAGTGCCTAGAGCCCAATGTGTGGTAGTAGTTGTTCATGGATCACAAACACAGAACTCAGTTCCTGAGGACGGTTTCAATGAGACAACCCACCATGTACTCCTACATGGCCTCTCACCGCTATGTTTACCAAATCGTGTTCACACACTTAGCTCCCAACAGTAGGATATGTTCACCACATTCCAATTCATCCCTGATGAATCAGACCTGACTCAACTCTAAGCAGTAGCAGGCATGACAACAAGCATGAATGAGTAGGCACATCAGGGCTCAAACAACTCCTACTCGTTCTAGTGGGTTTCATCTATTTACTATGGCAATGACATGTCATGCAGAGGAAAGGGGTTCAACTACCGCAACATGTAACAGTTGAATCATTGTTGTCCTAATGCAGTAAAAGAGAGCAGAAGCGAGAGAGTGGGATTGTATGAGAATATTCAATGGGGATTTGCTTTCCTGGCACTTCTGAAGATAGTATAGCTCTTCATCGGTGTCATCGAACTCATCGTCGGAATGTCGTCTACTAAGAGGGGACAAACACCAGCAAACAAGAGGGAACACAATCAATGCAATGCAACAATTTGATGCATGAATGTGACATGGCAAAATGATGTTGATTGAGCTAATGCAACTAGAAACCAGATTAAATGAAGATGGTTTGAACCAAAGGTTCAAATTCAAACTCCACATGTGATTATTTAAATGCCAATTAATTGAATTGACCTGATCAGTAGGCATAAGTTGCTCAAACATGCATGAAAATGCCATAAACAGATTCTTTGGATTTTTCTGATAAGTTTTCATATATAAATTATTTCATTTGGAGTTACGATTGAATTTCTATGAATTTTAGAAGTTTTAAACATTTCCTCAAATCATGGATTATATTTAATCCAGAAAATGATTAATGACATCAACATTGTGCCACTACTGCGTCAGCAGGTCAACCGAGTTGACCAGGGTCAATCCTGACTGGTGGGACCCACGTGTCATTGACACAGGGACTAATCCTGGTCAAATCCAACGCTGACTGGGTTTGACCCTGTGGTGGGCCGCTGTCAGTGTCTGTTAGACGACTAATTGGGGGATTAGCCGCTAATGATAGCGCCACGTCATCATCGCCGGACTCAGGCAGGTGACGACCAGATCAACGGCGGAAGTTCGCCGGAAACCCGCTACGGGGCTCAGTTTTGCGCGTGGTTTGCGTCTACGGGTAGCTGAAGGTGCACCGTGTCTAACCACATAGGCCGTTGGTCGCGGGGTGGCTAGGAATGACATCGGCATCGAGCTAGGCAGCGGCCGGAGCTCAAGTGAGCTCGGGTTCGGCGCTTCAGGGCATGCCAGGAGCAGCGGGTGGGTGACCTGGGCTCGTAGAGGTGTAATGAGCATGGTGATGCTCTCAGACGCGGCGTGGGTGGGCTCTAGCCACGGCGGCGCCATGGTTGGTGGTGGCGATCTTCGGGCATGGCGGGGATCGATGCTACATCAAGCAAATGGATGCGCGGTTAGAGGGGGAAAACTTAGGGGCTCACAGTGCGTCGGATGGCGGTCTCAGCGGGCTTGAGGAGGGGCTAGAGACGATGTAGCGGCGACAGAGATCTCTGGAATCCGAGGACGAAGACAGTGATGATGGCGACTTCACAGGTCATCCGAGCTCGTGGAACTCGATGTGGAGATGTGGCGGAGGATGGTGGAGGTTCTAGACTTGACGGCGAGGTAGAACGACGGCGGTGGGCGCGCGGGCAGCGAGCGGTGGCGACGGCTATGCTCGGGTGGTGCTTAGCTGCAAGAGAGAGGGGGCTAGAGGAGGGGACGAGGACGAGCGACAGCGAGGGGGATGAGGGTGGGTGCATGGCGGCTTCAGAAGCCTCTCATGCGTCGGCAGAAGCAGGAGGTGGCCGCCCGTGTGCCAGCGCGCGGCAAGCACGCGCCCTCCTGCCCACTTATAGGAGGTGGAGTATGACTGGCAAAGGGGCCTGGTGGGTTGGGCCTCTCTGGTGGGTAGCCAGGTAAGCTCGTACTCTCTCTTTTCAGTTTTTCTATTTTATTCATTGTTTTCTATTTTTTCTCTTATGTTTTGATTTAGTAAAAATACTAAACCATTTTAGTAAATTCTAAAAATATTTCTGGATGCTAACTGAATAATTCCAGAGCCCCAGCAAAAGTTTCAGAATTATTGGAGCTGTTGAAACTATATATAGCATTTAAAAGCCGCAACTCAAATACAATATGGGTTAATTCAAAAATCCATAAATGGCCAGGAAATATGCTCATCATTTTTGGTAGAGGTTTTCACCTTATCAGAAATCATGAACATTTTCAAAGGTCATTTTGGGTTCTTTGAAAAAGATTTTATTTGGACCTATTTGGATTCTTTCTGGTGCTAGGGTTTGATCAATCCCCATTTCAAGCTTAAGCAGAATTTAAACATGATGCAACAACCAAGACTAGTCCACAAGCAAGGGCAAAGCTGGGGTTGTGATAGCTCACACCCACTAAACAAGAATCTCGTCCTGAGATTCAAGACGTGAGGTAAGAGGGAAGGGGGTCACAAAACTATCACAATCTTCTCGATCCCACCGCCCTTCTCGAAGATGTTGATTCATTGCTTCATATTGATCATGACGTCTTTGCTTCTGAGATCTTCATCCAACATGATGACGACAGAAGAAAACTTCATGGAAAACAATCTCCTCGAAGATCGAGCACTCAAGATCAACTCGTAGAGTGAGATATAAAACATCTCTTGAGCTGAGACATGAAACACACATCAGGGGTGATGGAAAGAAGCGGGTGACAAAGGTTCAGTTTGGCAGGCAATAATTCCACACCTAAGTAGATGGCGCATGGTTTCAAGATAGCGTTGAAATAATTGTAATGATTCCATAACGGGGCACCTTAGAAGAGGTGACTCATAGAGTTATTCCCTTAAGTGGCAAAAAGAATTACTTTTGATATAGAAATCATTGAAACTCTCTATACCAGCCTAAGGAAAATCACAATCGATCATTTTAAGGAGTTCGAAAGAATGACATACTCGGACTAGAATGGGTTATGTGGACTACCTTGTTGAAGACAACGCAATGGATGATTTTTGGTTATCATCGGAAATGGATGGGACCCATGGTAGGACCACTTTTGAAGATGATCTTGAACAACAACTGCTGAGAAGGGTAGCCCATGGGAGATTGGCATAATGGAAGTGCAAGGTCGGAACAAAATGCAAATGCTAGGAATGTTTCAACCATCATATCCGCCTGAGATTCAGATCTGCTTGGTAACGGGATATTTCAGACAACATGTCTGGAAAAGGAAAGGTTGCAACTCAAATTGACGAGAAGACGTTGCAAGACTCTCGGGAAATGAACTATGATAGCAAGCTCCAAAACATGAGCTGGTTCTGCTACAGACATGTGAACATGTTGTCCAAGACAAGCATGACCACATAGTAGTCTTACAATAAAACACTACTGAGTTCTGGTTGGGAACCATCATCGCAGAGAGCGAAGTCCTTGCATAAGTCATATGATTAGATTTTATGAAGGAACTTCTTCTCTTTGAACAGATGAATCAGTGGCTTGGTGTGCTAGGAAACACATACGGAATGGAGGCGGCCAACCTATCAAACCATAGAGTACTTCGCACATAGGCGTGACTAACTTGGGATGATTCCAGAGGAAGCAAAACAATCTTTCTCGGATCCACAGTGGCAACTTACATCAAGTGCACGTGAATTAGAGGAAGCCACTTCTTTCATCCAAACGTATACCTCATGAGCGGAACATGAAGGCAATGCTTACAAAGTTCCAATACTAACTTAGATGTTCAACACGAATCATGGACAAGATGAAATTGTTGTCAATGGGCTCAACAACAATCCATCCAGGCTTCCATATAGGTGGAATTCCAAAATTATGTGAACAAGGCGATAGTATTGGTCAGACCCAAAAGATGTAATGGTGTATGCTCGAGGGACAATCGCGAGTTAGACAACATTACGAACATCGTTGGTTCTGATCTGATTTGACAATAGCCCATACGCAAATCAAAGATTCGGGTAAGACAATAGGTCCAACAATTGATCACGAGGACCAATCAATGCAGATACCGTCTTTCTTCAACACACACACACACACACACACAAATATATCCCTTAATGATGAACTAAGTCGGACAAGCTTTCATCTTCCAACTCTCCAAGTTGTTGTTTATCTTAACCCACTAGCTCAGGGTATCCAACACAGATTCTTGGAGAAGGGGTAGTTTAGAGAAAACCAACTTGATCATGAACTCAACATAACAGTCAGGGGTCAACCTGGTGATACTTCCGAGAAGATATTCGGAAAATCCTGAACCACCGATATGTTACTAAACTCAAGAACAATCTTGCTCTTCACGCAAGATGATATGATCAAAAGAGCGAGGGATTGATACAATCCTAACTCATTGATCGAAGGGTGCACCAAGAAAATGGACCAGGTAGCACAATCAATCTTAGAATAGTGGTCCAATAACCAACAAGCTAAGAATGATATTACTGTCCATTAACTACCAAGCAACAGGGTTGCTAGGAGTATTGATTTCACACATCATAGTTCACTTGTCGTCACCGGTTGCGACAACACGGAACCGAGGAATGAATAGTGATGGCGAGAAGTATCACTACATCAAGAATTCATAAGAGATGGTGCAATTCTCATGACAATCCTGACATAAAGGGGGTAATACTCCAGGGTAGAACAGAACAAAAACTGGAGTAACATTTTGATCTGCGAAATACAACTGCTTTGACCAATCCTAGAGGTGGATAAGGTATTGGAGTTTGTTTCTCCTAGTCATTCCGTAATAGAATGTCTTGACAGACCACAGGAATAATAGGCATCGATAACACGAATGCACAACTACTGTGGACCAACAATTGACAGACGAAGGTCAGATAACAACTAAAGAGGGACAACTCAAAGGGACATATATCTTTCTGAGTTGTGGATGCATAGATTAGTATGTCGAGCAAAGCTCAACATTTCTTCCAGATAACCCATGCAGAAAGGTAGAACTAGCAGATTCACAATGTAGAATGGAGAACTCATCAAGAGCACTTTGGTTGTGATCTTTTGGTTCGAAAGAACTTACGCCATAAGCAGTTCATGGTATTTGGAAGAAGAAAATACCACGGACCTCGAGGACTATTGCAAAGGTTACTAATATCCTAAAGGAACTAGCAAACACTATCAACATGAATGAGTAGAGTGAATCTCGGGTTCAAAAACACAGGAATAGAATGCCTACTAACTAAATGGCATGACGGGATGCTTTCGAGAATGAAGGCCATAATCATCACATGGGAACATAGAACATGGCTAGATTACTAGGTGATTCTCTAAGACACCTAGTGTCATAATAATAAATCCAACATATATACCGAGGCAATGAAGTACCTCAACATACTGGTTAGTGTGGTTAATCTGGCCCAAAGGAACTTCTGAACGGGAAGAAGGAATTTGCAAATGCATCAGACTATTTAGAAACCTGGGATGACTCGGGCAGCATAATAGCTGTAAATGCTCAAAAAAGATTTCGAGACATCATGCAACTTGGTGGCATAACCACTTAACATCACAATACCAAGGTTCCAAGATCGACTGTTAACACATGGAAGTGCTAGAAACTGAACTGAGGCTTGAAACCATCAATCCTATAAGTTTACGGATTAGTAACGCATGATCCTGATAGAAAGAAGAGAAAGCCTAGTTCCTTAACTCTGTAGGAAAGATAGTATGACTCGGATCAGAAGGGCATAAGGTAAAGGAGTAAAAAGAGCCTTACGTTCCTTCCACAATCAATTCCCTTATATAACTAAAGCATTTCTAGACTCGACTTCGACCAGTTTGGCTTGGTAATCCTACAGGCAGTCAGGCTCTGATACCAAAGCTGTCGGGACCCCGATCCTAAGTCACACTGATCTAGCATGTAACACATCATATCACTTTGCAGCCTCACACACGGTATTCCCACGGGTACCACCTTACCTGACCCACGACCATTTGCGCCTTTTGACTCACGTATATGATAGTGTCGCTAGCATCCATATGACAGAGAACCTGGGCCAACATGACTAGTCGTAAACCCAAAGTGGCACTAACTTATAGGGACAGACATACATGACCTAGCAACAAACGTGTCGGTCATCAACGTATGAACCCAAGTCGTAGCAAGCTACAAGGACTTAAAGGAACAACGTGTGACATTTTCCCGAAGGGACGGACACAGGAACATAGAAGGACACATGCCGGCTAGCCTAAGTGTTCCGGAGTAGTAGCAAGCTACCATGGCTCAGTGGAAGCACTAGGAGACATTTCCCGGTAAGAGAGGCTACCAAGAATAAACAACTAGGTTGTCGGATCCCACACATACCAAGCAATTCAATAACATACACACAATATGCCCGATATGTGCAAATACAACATGGAATCACAACAAGACTCTACGACTCAAAATATCTATTCAATAGGCTCCGAGGAGCCAAGCATTACAACAAACATTGGTCTCATGACCCAACATTCAAGTCATACAGGCAACAAGCACAAGCGGAAGCATAAACATGTCTGAGTACCGACAACTACAAATGAAAAGGGCTGAGAAGCCTGACTATCTACAAGATCCTCCCAAGGGTACAAGATCGTAGCTGAGGTAACAAGCTAAATGTCGAAGTCCACGCGGAACTACTAGTGAGACTGAAGTCTCTCTACAAAAACATAAATTAAGCAAATGTGAGTACAAATGTTACCCAACAAGACTTACATCACAACTAGCTACATATGCATCAGTATCAACAAAGGGGGTGGTGGAGTGTGTTAAATATTTTATGGATACCGATGTTTTTTGTAAATTTAGCACTAAATATGGACTTGACTCTAAGATAGTAGCCTCTTTCTGTGAATCTTTTGTTGCTCATATCGATCTCCCTAAGGAGAAGTGGTTTAAATATCATCCTCCCATAGAAGTAAAAGTAGCTGCACCTATTAAAGTTGAAGAAAAGACTATCACTTATAATGATCCTATTGTTCCTACTTCTTATGTTGAGAAACCACCTTTCCATGTTAGGATAAAGGATCATGCTAAAGCTTCAACTGTGGTTCGTAAAAGCAATATTAGAACTTACACACCTCCTAATCAAATTAAAGTTGAACCTAATATTGCTATTGTTAAAGATCTCTTGGCTGATAATATTGATGGGCATGTTATTCATTTCTGTAATGAAACCGCTAGAATTGCCAAACCTTGTGCTAAAGATAAACATAGACCTGTGGTAGGCATGCCTGTTATTTCTGTTAAAATAGGAGATCACTGTTATCATGGCTTATGTGATATGGGTGCTAGTGCTAGTGCGATGCCTTTTGACTTATACAAAGAAATTATGCATGACATTGCACCCGCTGAGTTAGAAGATATTGATGTCACAATTAAACTTGCCAATAGAGATACTATTTCACCAATGGGAATTTTTAGAGATGTTGAAGTCTTGTGTGGGAAAACTAAATATCCTGCTGATTTTCTTGTTCTTGGTTCCCCACAAGATAGCTTTTGTCCCATTATATTTGGTAGACCCTTCTTGAACACAGTTAATGCTAAGATAGATTGCAAAAAGGATGTTGTTACTATTGGTTTAGGAAATATGTCTCATGAATTTAATTTCTCTAAATTTTGTAGACAACACCGTGAAGAGGAATTGCCTAGTAAAGATGAAATTATTGGTCTTGCTTCTATTGCCGTACCTCCTAGTGATCCTTTAGAACAATATTTGCTAGACCATGAAAATGATATGTTTATGAATGAAAGAAGGGAAATAGATGAAGTATTCTTTAAACAGGAACCCATCCTGAAACACAATTTGCCTGTTGAAATCCTAGGGGATCCCCCTCCACCCAAGGGTGATCCTGTGTTTGAGCTTAAACCATTACCTGATACTCTTAAATATGCTTATCTTGATGAAAAGAAGATATATCCTGTTATTATTAGTGCTAACCTTTCTGAGCATGAAGAAGAGAGATTATTGAAAACTCTGAAGAAGCACTGTGATGCTATTGGATATACTCTCGATGATCTTAAGGGCATTAGTCCCACACTGTGTCAACACAAAATAAATTTGGAGAAAGATGCCAAACCAGTTCGTGATCACCAACGACGGCTGAATCCTAAGATGAAAGAAGTGGCAAGAAAGGAAATACTAAAGCTCCTTGAGGCAGGTATAATTTATCCCGTTGCTGATAGTCAGTGGGTAAGTCATGTCCATTGTGTCCCTAAAAAGGGAGGTATTACTGTCGTTCCTAATGATAAAGATGAATTGATTCCGCAAAGAATTATTACAGGTTATAGGATGGTAATTGATTTCCGCAAATTAAATAAGGCTACTAAAAAGATCATTACCCCTTACCTTTTATTGATCAAATGCTAGAAAGATTATCCAAACACACACATTTTTTGCTTTCTAGATGGTTATTCTGGTTTCTCTCAAATACTTGTGTCAGCTGATGATCAATCTAAGACCACTTTTACTTGCCCGTTCAGTACTTTTGCTTATAGACGTATGCCTTTTGGTTTATGTAATGCACCTGCTACCTTCCAAAGATGCATGATGGCTATATTCTCTGACTTTTGTGAAAAGATTTGTGAGGTTTTCATGGACGATTTCTCTGTCTATGGATACTCTTTTGATGATTGCTTAAGCAACCTTGATCGAGTTTTGCAGAGATGTGAAGAAACTAACATTGTCTTGAATTGGGAGAAGTGCCACTTTATGGTTAATGAAGGTATTGTCTTGGGGCATAAAGTTTCTGAAAGAGGCATTGAAGTTGATAAAGCTAAGGTTGATGCTATTGAAAAGATGCCATGTCCCAAGGACATCAAAGGTATAAGAAGTTTCCTTGGTCATGCCGGTTTTTATAGGAGGTTCATTAAGGACTTCTCAAAAATTTCTCGGCCTCTGACTAATTTATTACAAAAAGATATACCATTTGTTTTTTATGATGATTGCATAGAAGCATTTGAAATACTTAAGAAAGCATTGATCTCTGCACCTCATGTTCAGCCACCTGATTGGAATTTACCCTTTGAAATTATGTGTGATGCTAGTGGTTATGCTATAGGTGCTGTTCTAGGGCAAAGAGTTGATAAGAAATTAAATGTTATTCAATATGCTAGTAAAACCCTAGACAATGCTCACAGAAATTATGCTACTACTGAAAAGGAATTCTTAGCAGTTATATTTGCTTGTGATAAGTTCAGACCTTATATTGTTGATTTTAAAGTAACTATTCACACGGATCATGCTTCTATTAAATACCTTATGGAAAAGAAAGATGCTAAACCTAGACTTATTTGATGGGTTCTCCTGCTACAAGAATTTGATTTGCATATTGTTGATAGAAAGGGAGCTGAGAACCCCGTTGCAGACAACTTGTCTAGGTTAGAAAATGTGCTTGATGACCCACTACCTATTGATGATAGCTTTCCTGATGAACAATTAAATGTCATAAATGCTTCTCGTACTACTCCATGGTATGCTGATTATGCTAATTATATTGTTGCTAAATTTATACCACCTAGTTTCACATACCAACAAAAGAAAAAAATTCTATGATTTGAGGCATTACTTTTGGGATGACCCATATCTTCATAAAGAAGGAGTAGATGGTGTTATTTGACGTTGTGTACCTGAGCATGAATAGGAACAAATCATACGCAAGTGTCACTCCAAAGCTTATGGAGGACACCACGCTGGATATAGAACTGCACACAAGGTATTGCAATCCGGTTTTTATTGGCCTACTCTCTTCAAGGATGCCCGTAAGCTTGTCTTCTCTTGTGATGAATGTCAAAGAATTGGTAATATTAGTAGACGTTAAGAAATGCCTATGAATTATTCACTTGTTATTGAACCATTTGATGTTTGGGGCTTTGATTATATGGGACCTTTTCCTGCCTCTAATGGATATACACATATTTTAGTTGCTGTTGATTACGTTACTAAGTGGGTAGAAGCTGTTCCAACTAGTAGTGCTGATCATAACACCTCTATTAAGATGCTTAAAGAAGTTATTTTCCAAGGTTTGGAGTCCCTTGATATTTAATGACTGATGGTGGTTCACATTTTATTCATGGTGCTTTCCGTAAAATGCTCGCTAAATATGATGTTAATCATAGAATTGCATCTCCTTATCACCCTCAGTCTAGTGGTCAAGTAGAATTGAGTAATAGAGAGCTCAAATTAATTTTGCAGAAGACTGTCAATAGATCTAGAAAAAATTGGCCCAAGAAACTTGATGATGTATTACGGGCCTATAGAACTGCATATAAAAATCCTATGGGTATGTCTCCGTATAAAATGGTTTATGGAAAAGCATGTTACTTACCTCTCGAACTAGAACATAAGGCTTATTGGGCTATTAAAGAGCTCAACTATGATTTCAAACTTGCTGGTGAGAAGAGGTTATTTGACATTACCTCACTCGATGAATGGAGAACCCAAGCCTATGAGAATGCCAAATTATTTAAAGAAATAGTTAAAAGATGGCATGACAAAAGAATACAAAAGAGTGAGTTTAATGTAGGTGATTATGTGTTGCTATACAACTCTCGTTTAAGATTTTTTGCAGGAAAACTTCTCTCTAAACGGGAAGGTCCTTACGTTATTGAGGAGGTCTATCGTTTCGGTGCCATAAAAATCAACAACTTTGAAGGCACAAATCCGAAGGTGGTGAACGGTCAAAGAATTAAACGTTATATGTCAGGTAATCCTATAAACCAATGTTATTGAAACCGTAACCCCGGAGGAATACATAAGGGACACTTTCCGGAACGTTTCAGACTCCGAAAAGGAATATGTATGTGGTACGGTAAGTAAACCGACTCCAAAATAGTTCTAATGGCAATTTTCTTCCATTTTGTAATATTTAGAAAAATGGAAAAATAAGAAGCAGTCTGGGAAGGACACGAGGGCTCCACAAGGGTGGAGGGCGCGCCCTACCCCCTGGGTACGCCCCTACCTCCTAGGCACCTCGTGTGCTCTCCGTACTCCATTTTCTTACACGTCACGTATTTTGGTAGGTAAAAATTCATTATATAACCTCCCGAAGGTTTTGACCACTGTATCACGCAAAAATCCACTGTCTTTGTTTCGAGCTGTTTTTCTGATAGATCCTGATCGTCATGTCGTCTTCAAGTGCCCCCAAGGACCAGTTCTTCGAGAAGGTCGTCAACCCCTACCTCGCGGAAGTGCTGCAACACCCTCAAACCATTGAGATGCGTGAGGGGTTGTTGCACATCCGCGATGTTGAGGGACCAAGGAAGACCGGAAGCACGGAGGCAAAGCTCGAGGCATTGGAGCAAGACGTTTTCAAGTGTCAGGAGATGGTGGAGCGTGGACTCGATTCCAATCACATTATGATCACGGAGTTCACCAACAACCACAAGCTGGACGTCAAGGACATTGGGGAGGCCATCTTCAAGCTTCATGAGAAAATTGAGCACCTCCAAGCCCAGATCTATGACCTGCAAAATCAAAACTGTGAGTATGAATATAGATTCAAGAGGATGAGTTTGGCTGCAGATTTGAGGTTTCAAGAGACTCAATCATCCTTCTATGATGGTGAGCCTATGCCTTGGAAGAAGGACGACAAGCCTACGCCATCAACAAAACCATCAACTTCTTCACCAACAAAGGAGACATAATCACATGGGTATGGGCACTCCCCTTGGCAACTGCCAAGCTTGGGGGAGTGCCCCGGTATCGTATCATCATCACTTTTATCTTTACATTTTTCTTAGTTTGATCCTTTTGATAATATCTTGATCTAGTAGAATAAAGTTTTAGTATGATTTAGTTGTGAGTTTTTCTTTATGATCCTTCTATGTAATCGAGTCCGTGAGCTATATATAATAAAGATTAGTGTTGAGTCAAGGGCTTAATTATTTTGCCATGGTCTTGAGTGAATAAAGAAAAGAGAAAGAAATAAAAAGGAAATAAAAGAGATCATATGGATCTTATGGAGAGTAATGAGCTCACATATAAAGAGTATGATGAATAAAAGTTGTTGAGAGTTGACAAACATAGTTTTGGTCATCGTTGCGATTAATAGGAAGTAATAAAGAAAGAGAGGTCTTCACATATAAATACACTATCTTGGACATCTTTTATGATTGTGAGCACTCATTAAAGTATGACATGCTAAAGAGTTGATGTTGGACAAGGAAGAAAACATAATGGTTTATGTTTTCTTACATCTGAGATAAATTATATTGTCATGGATCATTCAACATGATTGAGCTTGCCTTTTCCCCTCATGCTAGCCAAACTCCTTGCACCAAGTAGAGATACTACTTGTGCTTCCAAATATCCTTAAACCAGTCTTGCCATGAGAGTCCACCATACCTACCTATGGATTGAGTAAGATCCTCCAAGTAAGTTGTCACCGGTGCAAGCAATAAAAATTTCCCTCTAAATATGTATGACTTATTAGTGTGGGAGAAAATAAGCTTTATACGATCGTGTGATGTGGAAGAAATAAAAGCGACAGACTGCATAATAAAGGTCCATATCACAAGTGGCAATATAAAGTGACGTTCTTTCGCATTAAGATTTTGTCCATCGAACCATAAAAGCGCATGACAACCTCTGCTTCCCTCTGTGAAGGGCCTATCTTTTACTTTTATCTCCCACCTTACATAAGAGTCATGGTGATCTTCACCCTTACTTTTTACATTTTATCTTTTGGCAAGCACAACATGTTGGAAAGATCCTGGTATATATGGCTAATTGGATGTGAGTTTTCATGAACTATTATTGTTGACATTACCCTTGAGGTAAAACATTGGGAGGCAAAACTATAAGCCCCAATCTTTCTCTGTGCCCGATTAAAACTCCATACCCATAAGTATTGCATGAGTGTTAGCAATTGTGAAAGACTATATGATAGTTGAGTATGTGTACTTGCTGAAAAGCTTATATATTAACTCTTTCCTATGTGATGATAAATTGCAATTGCTCCAATGACTGAGATTATAGTTTGTTAGTTTTCAATGAAGTTTATGATTCATACTTGAAATTGTGATTTAATTGTTACTCTAGCATAAGAGATCATATGACAAGAATTATATAAGTTGTTGTTCTAAGAATGATCATGATGCCCTCATGTCCGTATTTTATTTTTATCGACACCTCTATCTCTAAACATGTGGACATATTTTTCGATTTCGGCTTTCGCTTGAGGACAAGCGAGGTCTAAGCTTGGGGGAGTTGATACGTCCATTTTGCATCATGCTTTTATATCGATATTTATTGCATTATGGGCTGTTATTACACATTATGTCACAATACTTATGCCTATTCTCTCTTATTTTACAAGGTTTACATAAAGAGGGAGAATGCCGGCATCTGGGATTCTGGGCTGGAAAAGGAGCAAATATTAGGGACCTATTCTGCACTGCTCCAAAAGTCCTGAAACTTCACGGAAGTCATTTTCAGAATATATAAAAAATACTGAGCGCAAGAAGTTCACCAGGGGGGCCACACCCTGCCCACGAGGGTGGGGGCGCGCCCTACCCCTGGGTGCGTCCCCTACCTCGTGGGCTCCCTGGTGGCCCTCCGATGCCCATCTTCTGCTATATGGAGTCTTTTGATGAGGAAAAAATCACAAGCCATCTTTCCAGACGAGACTCTGCCGCCACGAGGCGGAACCTTGGTGGAACCAATCTAGGGCTCTGGCGGAGCTGTTCTGCCAGGGAAACTTCCCTTCGGGAGGGGGAAATCATCGTCATCATCATCACCAACGATCCTCTCATCGGGAGGGGGTCAATCTCCATCAACATCTTCACCAACACCATCTCATCTCAAACCCTAGTTCATCTCTTGTATCCAATTCTTGTCTCTAAGCCCGGGATTGGTACCTGTGGGTTGCTAGTAGTGTTAATTACTCCTTGTAGTTGATGCTAGTTGGTTTATTTGGTGGAAGATCGTATGTTCAGATCCTATATGCATATTAATACTCCTCTGATTATGAACATGAATATGCTTTGTGAGTAGTTACGTTTGTTCCCGAGGACATGGGAGAAGTCTTGCTATTAGTAGTCATGTGACTTTGGTATTCGTTCGATATTTTGATGAGATGTATGTTGTCTCTCCTCTAGTGGTGTCATGTGAACGTCGACTACAGGACACTTCACCATTATTTGGGCCTAGAGGAAGGCATTAGGAAGTAATAAGTAGATGATGGGTTGCTAGAGTGACTGAAGCTTAAACCCTAGTTTATGCGTTGCTTCGTAAGGGGCTGATTTGGATCCACATGTTTCATGCTATGGTTAGGTTTACCTTAATACTTTTGTTGTAGTTGTAGATGCTTGAAATAGAGGTTAATCATAAGTGGGATGCTTGTCCAAGTAAGGGCAGTACCCAAGCACCGGTCCACCCACATACCAAATTATCAAAGTACCGAACGCGAATCATATGAACGTGATGCCGTGATGAAAACTAGCTTGACGATATTCCCGTGTGTCCTCAGGAGCGCTTTTCTCTATATAAGAGTTTGTCCAGGCTTGTCCTTTGCTACAAAAAGGATTGGGCCACCTTGCTGCACTTTATTTACTTTTGTTACTTGTCTCTCGTTACCAATTATCTTATCACAAAACTATCCGTTACCTATAATTTCAGTGCTTGCAGAGAATACCTTGCTGAAAACCGCTTATCATTTCCTTCTGCTCCTCGTTGGGTTCGACACTCTTACTTATCGAAAGGACTATGATAGATCCCCTATACTTGTGGGTCATCAGGTAACTAATGATAAAAGTGAGCGAAAATGGTATTGCAATGCGTTGAAACAAGGCCTAGGGTTCATACTTTAACTAGTGCAAGTTCTCTCAACAATAATAACATAATTTGATCATATAACTATCCCTCAACATGCAACAAAGAGTCACTCCAAAGTCACTAATAGAGGAGAACAAACAAAGAGATTGTGGTAGGGTATGAAACCACCTCAAAGTTATCCTTTTTGATTGATCTATTCAAGAGTTCGTAGTAAAATAACACAAAGCTATTATTTCCGTTCGATCTATCATAGAGCTCATACTAGAATAACACCTTAAGACACAAATCAACCAAAACCCTAATGTCACCTAGATACACCAATGTCACCTCAAGTATCCGTGGGTATGATTATACGATATGCATCACACAATCTCAGATTCATCTATTCAACCAACAGAAAGAACTTCAAAGAGTGCCCCAAAGTTTCTACCGGAGAGTCAAGACGAAAACGTGTGCCAACCCCTATGCATAAGTTCACGAGGTCACGGAACTCGCAAGTTGATCACCAAAACATACATCAAGTGGATCACGTGATATCCCATTGTCACCACAGATAAGCACATGCAAGACATACATCAAGTGTTCTCAAATCCTTAAAGACTCAATCCGATAAGACAACTTCAAAGGGAAAACTCAATTCATCACAAGAGAGTAGAGGGGGAGAAACATCATAAGATCCAAATATAATAGCAATGCTTGCGATACATCAAGATCGTGCTGACTCAAGAACACGAGAGAGAGAGAGAGATAAAACACATAGCTACTGGTACATACCCTTAGCTCCGAGGGTGAACTACTCCCTCCTCGTCATGTAGAGCGCCGGGATGATGAAGATGGCCACCAGAGAGGGATTCCCCCCTCCGGCAGGGTGTCGGAACGGGTCTAGATGGGTTTTCGGTGGCTACGGAGGCTTCTGGCGGCGGAACTCCTGATCTATTCCGCTCCCTGATGTTTTTAGGGTATATGGACATATATAGGCGAAAGAAGTCGGTCAGGGGAGACACGAGGGGCCCATGAGGGTGGGGGCATGCCCAGGGGGTTGGGCGCGCCTCCCTGCCTTGTGGCTTCCTCGAAGCTTCCCTGACGTCTACTCCAAGTCTCCTGGATTGCTTCCGTTCCAAAAATAACTCTCCCAAAGGTTTCATTCCGTTTGGACTCCGTTTGATATTCCTTTTCTTCGAAACACTGAAATAGGCAAGAAAACATCAATTTGGGCTGGACCTCCGGTTAATAGGTTAGTCCCAAAAATAATATAAAAGTGCTTAGTAAAGCCCATAAACATCCAAAAAAGATTATATAATAGCATGAATACTTCATAAATTATAGATACATTGGAGACATATCAGCATCCCCAAGCTTAATTCCTACTCGTCCTCGAGTAGGTAAATGATTAAAGAAATAATTTATGAAGTGTGAATGCTAGCAGGTGCACTAGTTTGATCAATGATAATTTTAGTCACCTTTTCTAGCATCATTATATGTCATAACAATGGCTCATGTCATAAAGCTTCTCATGATCAAGTAACAAACTATTCACATGTTAAAGTATAGATCATAAACTTTCTTGAGAACTAACAAACCATGTTATTAGTCATCAAACAATTACAATTCATCTTATTTTCAGGAAGAGTCTATGTCAGAGCTTTGATTCAGCAAACTTCACATACTCAACTATCATTTAGTCTTTCACAATTGCTAACACTCACGCGATATTTATGGGTTCAAAGTTTTAATCAGACACATAGAAAGATAGGGGCTTATAGATTCGCCTCCCAACCTTTTACCTCAAGGGTAATGTCGGTGTCAAAACTGGCGGATCTCGGGTAGGGGGTCCCGAACTGTGTGTCTAGGCGGATGGTAACAGGAGGCAGGGACACGATGTTTTACCCAGGTTTGGGCCCTCTTGATGGAGGTAAAACCCTACGTCCTGCTTGATTAATATTGATGATATGGGTAGTACAAGAGTAGATCTACCACGAGATCAGAGAGGCTAAACCCTAGAAGCTAGCCTATGGTATGATTGTATGTTGTCCTACGGACTAAAACCCTCCGGTTTATATAGACACCGGAGAGGGCTAGGGTTACACAAGGTCGGTTACAAAGGAGGAGATATACATATCCGTATTGCCTAGCTTGCCTTCCACGCCAAGTAGAGTCCCATCCGGACACGAGACGAAGTCTTCAATCTTGTATCTTCATAGTCTAACAGTCCGGCTGTCCGGAGACCCCCTAATCCAGGACTCCCTCAGTAGCCCCTGAACCAGGCTTCAATGATGATGAGTCCGGCGCGCAGTGTTATCTTCGACATTGCAAGGCGGGTTCCTCCTCCGAACACATCACAAAAGAATTTGAATACAAGGATAGTGTCCGACCCTGCAAAACAAGTTCCACATACCACCATAGAGAGAATAATATTTCCACAAATCTTAATCAGCTGACACATTTTGGCAACATGACATCATGCCATGGCTCGGTGATTATTCAAACCGTTTTTCTTCAACCAGCTCCACACATAATGCAAGGCGGTTTCTTGACACGTCTTGTCAAAGCAGAGATCGTGTTCCCCTAATTACGGGATTCTCATCAATACGGTCGTGGGTAACCCAACCGTGTCTAGGACTCCTAGATTATAGGCAGGTCCCAAATGGCTACGGAGAGGACGCTTGATATTCACCCTCTTTATAAAGGGACAAGGCTTTTACTTTTTCCCTCCCGTGCTCAATCGAATCCTTCCCCCGCCTCGAGTTCTAACACCCAAAGCCCAGGTCAGGTGCTTCAGACCTTCAATCATGTCCGGATCTAGGCTTCAAGGCCGGTGGATGCCCTCCTCCGTTATGGAAGAAGATATCAAGAAGTTGAGGGCGGCCAGATACCTGACCGCCGAGGTTTCGCATCGGCTGCCTGCCCGAGGGCAGGTCATCCCTACTCCTGAACCCAATGAAGACGTCAAGCTCATCTCCCACTTCCTCCAAGGTCTAGGCCTCACTCTGGATCCCTTCGTTAGGGGGTTGATGTTTTATTATAGGCTAGATTTCCACGATCTAGCCCCGGACTCCGTTCTCCACATCTCGGCATTTATTGTCGTGTGTGAGGCCTTCCTCCGCATTGCCCCTCACTTTGGCCTGTGGCTCAAGACCTTTGACGTGAAGCCGAAGACGGTCGAAGGGCAGTATGCAGCGTGCGGAGGCGCATTAATAAGCAAGATAGCAGGAGCTCCATGGCCAAAAGGTTCCTTTCCAGAGGTGTCCGGATTATGGCAACAGGAGTGGTTTTACATCACAGCTCCTAGAAGTGCCAAGTGGGCGGCTGCCCCTGCTTTCCGCTCAGGCCCTCCACCACAACTGATGTCATGGATTAGCAGAGGGCTAAGCTGGGGTCCAGCCAAGGACGTGCCTATACTGCAGAGCCGCATTCAAGATCTCTTCGAAGGAGATTTCAGTTTGATTATGGTAATGCAAGTCATGCTGGTTCGACGAATCCAGCCATGCCAATGCCAGCCCCTCCGCATGTGGGAGTTCAACCCAGAAGGACCGCACACTATTCAGAATTTCCTCGCCCTGACGCACGAGGAGTTGTATAAATCATTCTTCGGACCCCAAATAGAGTGTCCGAATACTACCGAGGACGTGGGCCTGAGCAGCAACCGTACCGCCGAACAAGTAAGTAATCCTCTAGCCGAACACACCATCTATCATTTATCATGACGTCATTCTGAGAAATTGCTCTTTGACCAGGACTGGCTAACAAAGGCGAAGATGATTCGGTGTTCGGCCCCCCTTCCTGAGGGTTTGGAAAATCTGGTACTGGAAAAGATGCTCGAGCTAGCACCTTGCCCGGAGCCCTCACAGGAATATAAAGGGGGGAATAAAGAGGGCGAAAGCGGGCCTCCACCACTACCTATTCCGACCGAGGGAACGGGCGCCTCCGTGAGGGAGGATAACCAAGGGGAGGAATCTGACATTCTCTCACCCCGGGGAAGGAAAAGGACTACCCGTGAAGATCCGGAAACCAAGGTTTCCAAGCGGGAGAAGAAGTCTCCACCAGAGGGTCCTGCCTTGGAGGGTGCTCTTGCCGCACAAAGTCCGCGCGGGGATCTGCCCTTTAACGAGCTTTAAGTAATAAAAAAGTACTTTAATAGTGAAGATATACTACTTTACCTCTGAGGAAAATAACCGAAGCATTTATCTTGCAGTTCGGATCTTAGCCCTTCTCAGCAGAGCTCATCTTCAGGGGATCTTCTTCCGGAGATGATGGAGAGCGAAACGCCTCCCCCGGACTCCCCCACTCAAGAAGCGAGCGACCCTGAAGTGTCGTCACGGAGGGCCTCTCCGGATCCGGTGAGGCCAGAAAATAATCCTATAGTCACCCGAAGTCCCCAGCGTCCGGCTCTTGAAGAGAGCAAACAAAAGAGTCTGGCACCATTTGGTATGCGGTCGGACGTACTGAGGGAGCTGCTGGAGTGAGCGGCCATCTCAGAAGAACATCGTACGTTAATGGGTACGGTGATGGAAAGAATTTCGTCCGCCGAAAGCGGATTGCATGAAGCCTTTATGAGTCTACTGACAGGCTTTGAGGTACATGAAATGATACTTTTTGATAGTACCGCACATTTTTAGGTGTGCCTTGTGTAGATAGTAGCCCCTGAGACTCTGGTTGTCATTGAGAACGGCGGCTAACAGCGGATCGTAGTCCCAGGTAATAACCAAACCGCCTTTATGTGCAGGTGGTAGAAACTCCGGTGGCTAGCCGGACTAACGAATTTGCCAAACTAAAGCAGCAACTGGATGCGGCAGATGCCGACATCGAGCTTGTTAATAAGCGGCTTGACGAGGCACAGGGTAAGTAATGTTTTCTGGTGAATGTCACATAGCAAGAGCAGCATGATGCCAGTATCTTTAATATGTTGTGACTATAGATGGAGCTGCCACCGTGGAGACCCTTCGGGCAGAACTTTCCCAAGCCAAAGAACAAGCAAAGAGCAGTAATGTGTCTGCTTTGAAGGCGGCCGAAGACTTGAGGGCCGAGAAGGCCGTGCATTGCGAGAGCAAAGAGAAAATGGCCAAGATGGCTGTAAAGTTAAAAGACATTGCCGACCGTTGCCAGTTCCTTGAAGAAGAAAACCGAGTGAAGGCGACGGACCTTGAAAAGGCCACGATGGCGACCAAAGACACCCACTCTGCTATGAGAGCGAAAAAGGAGGAGTTGCATGAAGCCGGGGATATTGCGGCTGGGAAGCCCTTTATGCTGCGGAGGAAGTTCGGAGATCCGCGGTATGCCCCTTTGGATCGGCTATGGAGTTCGGCGGACGCATATATGGACTTGGTGGCGAGCGCTGTCGATGCGGCCAAATACTTCCAAGATCAAACAGATCGTGAAGTGGACAAGCTATTCTGGTCGCAGTTTAATGTTCCAGAGCATCCGCTTCCACTAACTGATCAAATTGCCGAGTGGGCCAAACTAAATAGATTGTCCAGCCTCGCCATGAGGTTCGTTGTAGATCATCTGTGGCCGGAAAAGCCGAAGCCGAACAGCTATTTCAGCTTAGTGCAGCAGTTCCTTGGTGCGGTGCCGCGCATCAATGCGATGAAGAGGTCAGCGTGCATAAAAGGCTCGCAGATGGCCCTTGCCCGTGTCAAAGCATACTAGGCGGAGATGGATGCTACCACTGTTGCGGCGCAGGGTTCGGCCATAGGCCGAGTGGCTGCTGAGCACTATTTCGAAGAAGTTCTCGAGGGTGCTCGTTTGATAGAGGCCCAGTGCTCGAAGAATATTATGTTTGAGTGACATGTATTCCCATTGTAAACACAATGTTTTTATGAAATTTATTAAGGCTGTATTTATACTTTTGCCTGAAAGTAATATGATGCCTCATGTGCGGCCGTTTATGTATATATGTATATAACCTGAAAGATTGCAGTCATCGGCTTAAACCCCCACGCATATAATGCGAAGGTGTTCGCAGAAGACGCATGTTCACACTTAACCCAACGTCTTGGTCCTATTAAGGAGGTGATAGTGCAGCGAACGAGGCAACCGGACTATAACGCTTTAACACTTTCACTTAGCCATAGGAGTTTGACGGTGGGGCTACTATATGGCCCCTGGTGGCTCCGCACTCTCCCGAATTCGGGGTGCGTACATGCCTGGCTGGGAAACGACCCTTCGTTAAGGCGGAGGAATTCTAACATTCCGATGGGCCATCGAGTGGTTGACCAGTCTCACGCTATATCATGACAGTCAGCTTTCGGCTTTCTCTACTGAGGTGCTTGTCCGGATGAACCGCGACACAAACGCAGTAGTTCTCCTAGTGCTACCTTAGCCGATAGAGCGGAACGTAAGGTACCAAAACATAGGAGCCAGGCAAACCCAACATTTGACCAAAGACATGATTCAGAGCTGATGCATATAAGGCCAAACTCACGACGCCGAACACTCTCTAAGGTATTCTGTCTTTATGGTATAAACCGGGCCTAAACAGTGCCCTTTGTAAGAAGCCCCTGGTGTCCAAGTATGTGCATTATTCTGACGTGGCCACATGCCAAGACGCCAACATCCTTCTCAATGGTACTGAGAATCCGAGGGATGTGTATCAACAAGAGACAATAAGAAAGGTTTACGCAGGGTCTTAATCTAAAAAGAATCCTTGGAACGGGTCCCTGTTGCACGTCTGCGCCTGTGTCTCTGTTGTGCCGTATCCTGGACGGGTGTAGCACGATGGTCATCTGTAAAAGAGAGGAACTTAGGTGAAAAAGTTGTCATGCAAAAAGGTGGATTTAAAGAAACCATGTATAATTCAAGATGAGTAAAAATTGCCACTTGTCTTGCGCATGTTGAGCCCCTTGTATTTGTAATAGGGGTGTGGCCATCAGACCTGTATGAATTACAGATAGCTGCGTCGGACTCGTCTAACCATGTCCATAGTCTTGACGACCTGTTGAATGCTTTAGTTGGTGAGGCCGTTTTAGTGTGCGGCTGCCGAGGCAGCCGCACTCTCTTCGGCACGTAGGGATCGCTCAATATTCCCACTTACTGTAATGATGCCACGTGGACCGGGCATCTTAAGCGTGAGGGAAGCGTAGTGCGGTATTGCATTAAAGCGAGCGAAAGCTTCGTGTCCAAGTAGTGCTTGATAGCCACTTTGGAACGGAGCAATGTGGAAGGTTAAATTATCGCTATGGAGGTTATCGGGGAAGCCAAATATAACCTCTAGTAGCAGGGAGCCCGTGCAATGAGCCCCTGGGCCTGGCGTTACTCCTTTAAAGGTAGTATTGCAGTGGCAAATTTTCATTGGGTCTATCCCCATTTTGCATATTGTGTCCTGATATATCAGGTTTAGACTGCTGCCACCGTCCATCAGGACTCGTGTGAGGTGGTATCCGTCAATTATTGGGTCTAATACCAAGGCAGCCCATCCTGCACGCCGGATACTTGCTGAGTAATCCCGATGATCAAAAGTGATCGGTTGAGACGACCAGTGGCAGGACTCCACGGTGATAGGCTCTTGGGCATATTTTTCTGGGAGTGCCGCTTTGTTTCTCCCCTTGGTCACGTGTAACACGTTTACTGTTTTGACTTCTGGTGGAAATTTCTTTTGTTCCCTAGTGTCTTGCTTGAGAGGCTCATCCTCGTCTTCGCTTGGTGTATCCTCCCCCTTGTGTATGGCGTTGAGCTTGCCGGACTGCTTGAAGACCCAACATTCTCTGTGGGTATGATTAGCGGGTTTACCAGGGGTGCTATGGATCTGGCATATTTGGTCCAGAATTTTGTTGAGGCTGGACAGTTCATTGATACGTCTCCAACGTATCTATAATTTTTGATTGCTCCATGCTATATTATCTACTGTTTTGGGCAATATTGGGCTTTATTTTCCACTTTTATATTATTTTTAGGACTAACCTATTAACCGGAGGCCCAACCCAGATTTGTTGTTTTATGCCTATTTCAGTGTTTCGAGGAAAAGGAATATCAAACGGACTCAAAACGGAACGAAATCAACTGGAGAAGTTATTTTTGGAAGGAAACCTACCGGATAGACTTGGACCCTACGTTAAAAGATGAAGGAGGTGCTCACGAGGGTAGGGGGCGCGCCCCCCTGCCTCGTGCCCCCCTTTGGTCCACCGACGTACCCCTTGTACCCATATATACCTACGTATCGTAAAACTTCCAGGGAGCACAATAGATCGGGAGTTCCGTCGCCAGAAGCCTCCGTAGCCACCGAAAGCCAATCTAGACCTGTTCCGGCACCCTGCCGGAGGGGGCAATCCCTCTCCGGTGGCCATCTTCATCATCCAGGTGCTCTCCATGACGAGGAGGGAGTAGTTCTCCCTTGGGGTTGAGGGTATGTACCAGTAGCTATGTGTTTGATCTCTCTCTCTTGTGTTCTTGAGGTGATACGATCTTGATGTATCGCGAGCTTTGCTATTATAGTTGGATCTTATGTTTCTCCTCCCCCTCTTCTCTCTTGTAATGAATTGAGTTTCCCCTTTGAAGTAATCTTATCGGATTGAGTCTTTAAAGATTTGAGAACACTTGATCTATGTCTTGTCGTGCGTATCTGTGGTGACAATGGGATACCACGTGATTCACTTGATGTATGTTTTGGTGATCAACTTGCGGGTTCCGCCCATGAACCTATGCATAGGGGTTGGCACACGTTTTCGTCGTGATTCTCCGGTAGAACTTTGGGGCACTCTTTGAGGTCCTTTGTGTTGGTTGAATAGATGAATCTGAGATTGTGTGATGCATATCGTATAATCATACCCATGGATACTTGAGGTGACATTGGAGTATCTAGGTGACATTAGGGTTTTGGTTGATTTGTGTCTTAAGGTGTTATTCTAGTACGAACTCTAGGGCTGTTTGTGACACTTATAGGAATAGCCCAACGGATTGATTGGAAAGAATAACTTTGAGGTGGTTTCGTACCCTATCATAATCTCTTCGTTCGTTCTCCGATATTAGTGACTTTGGAGTGACTCTTTGTTGCATGTTGAGGGATAGTTATGTGATCCAATTATGATATTATTGTTGAGGGAACTTACACTAGCGAAAGTATGAACCCTAGGCCTTGATTCAACACATTGCAATACCGTTTACGCTCACTTTTATCATTAGTTACCTTGCTATTTTTATAATTTCAGATTACAAATACCTTTATCTACCATCCATATACCGCTTGTATCACCATCTCTTCACTGAACTAGTGCATCTATACAATTTACCATTGTATTGGGTGTGTTGGGGACACAAGAGACTCTTTGTTATTTGGTTGCAGGGTTGCTTGAGAGAGACCATCTTCATCCTACGCCTCCCATGGATTGATAAACCATAGGTCATCCACTTGAGGGAAATTTGCTACTTTCCTACAAACCTCTGCACTTGGAGGCCCAACAACGTCGACAAGAAGAAGGTTGTGTAGTAGACATCAAGCTCTTTTCTGGCGCCGTTGCCGGGGAGGTTAGCGCTTGAAGGTATATCTTTAGATCTTGCAATCGAGTCTTTTAGTTTCTTGTTTTATCACTAGTTTAGTTTATAAAAGAAAACTATAAAAAATGGAATTGAGTTTGTCTCATATGCTTCACCTTTTTAATATCTTTCGTGAGTATGATGGAAAGGATAATTGTGCTCAAGTGCTAGAAGAAGAAATCTATAAAATGTTTGGCACTAAATATTTGAATTATGAGCATGATTGCAATTTTGTTAGTATGAATTCCTTGAATATCCATGATGCTAATGATATGCAAAAGGCACAAGCTTGGGGAAGCTATGTTTGACGAAGATGATATTTTTTGTTCCCCAAGTTTTGATGAGCAAATTTATTATGATGAAAGCATGCCTCCTATCTATGATGATTATTGTGATGACACGTATGCTTTAAAGAATAATGATAACCATGAAACTTGTCATCTTTCTCTTAATTTTCAATCACATGATAGTTATTTTGTTGAGTTTGCTTCCACTATTATTCATGAGAAGAATTTTGCTTGTGTGGAGAGTAGTAAATTTTCTATGCTTGTAGATCATGAAAAGAATGCTTTAGGTGCTGGTTATATTGTTGTGTTCATTCATGATGCTACTGAAAATTATTATGAGGGAGGAACATATGCTTGTAGGAATTGCAATAATACCAAGTTTCCTATCTATGTGCTTAAAGTTTTGAAGTTATGCTTGTTTTGCCCTCCTATGCTAGTTGATTATTGTTCCCATAAGCTATTTGCTCACAAAATCCGTATGCATAAGAAGAGGGTTAGACTTAAATGTGCTAGTCATATTCTTCTTGATGCTCTCTTTATATTACAATTCTTATCCTTTATGTGAGCATCATTGAAATCATCATGCCTAGCTAGGGGCGTTAAACGATAGCGCTTATTGGGAGGCAACCCAATTTTATTTTAGCAACATGCTTTTTGTTCATGTTTAGTAATGAATAATTTATCTAGACTCTGTTTAGATGTGGTTTTATGTTTTAATTAGTGTTTGTGCCAAGTAGAACCTTTGGGAAGACTTGGCTGAAGTCTTTATGATCATGCTGTAAAAAACAGAAACTTTAGCGCTCACGAGAATTGCTGCCATTTTTATTTGGAGAGTGCTATTTAGTTAATTATTTTTGAATATTATTAATAGATAAATTCCTCATGTCCACCAATTTATTTGAGAATTTTATGAGTTCCATAAGTATACGTTTGATACAGATTACTACAGACTGTTCTGTTTTTGACTGATTCTGTTTTCTATGTGCTGTTTGCTTATTTTAACGAATCTATAGCTAGTAAAAGAGTTTATAAACCATAGATAAGTTGGAATAAAGTAGGTATAACACCAATATAAATAAATAATGAGTTCATTTCAGTACCTTGAAGTGGTGATTTATTTTCTTATACTAACGGAGCTTACGAGTTTTCTGTTAAGTTTTGTGTTGTGAAGTTTTCAAGTTTTGGGTAAGGATTCGATGGACTATGGAATAAGGAGCGGCAAGAGCCTAAGCTTGGGGATTCTCAAGGAACCCCAATGTAATATTCAAATATAGCCAAGATCCTAAGCTTGGGGATGCCCCGGAAGGCATCCCCTCTTTCGTCTTCGTTCATCGGTAACTTTACTTGGAGCTATATTTTTATTCACCACATGATATGTGTTTTGCTTGGAGCGTCAATTTATTTTGTTAGGATTTGCTTGATGTTATTTAGAATAATGTTTTGCATATTTTATTTCAACAAAAGTAGCATTGATAGCCTTTACTATGCCTATGTTACAAGTATACATGTTGCTGTTTGAAAACAGAAAGTTTACCGCTGTTGCAATAATTCCCTAGAAAAGGCAGAATGTGATAAAATGTTGAAACCTTTTGAATATTAAGATCTTATAAATTTACTACAGTGGGAATTTTCTTTCATAATTTTTGGAGCTAGGGAAGTATGGATGTTTCAGTATTCTTTACAGACTATCCTGTTTAGGCAGATTGCTGTTATGTTTGCATTGTTTGCATATGTTTGCTTCTTTAATGATTCTATTTGAGGATAGGACTATTAAATATGCAGAGGAATTTAGTATGCAATGTTGAATAATAATTTTAGTGATTTGCTACAGTAGAGTATGATAAGGTTTTTGCAATGGTTTATACTAACTTATCTCATGAGTCCTTGTTGAGTTTTGTGTGGATGAAGCTTTTGAGATTTAGGGAGACCGTGATATGAGAGGAATTAAGGAGACACAAAAGCTTAAGCTTGGGGATGCCCAAGGCACCCCAAGATAATATTTCAAGAAGTCTCAAGCATCTAAGCTTGGGGATGCCCCGGTTGGCATCCCACCTTTCTTCTTCAACAATTATCGGTTAGTTTCGGTTGATCCTAAGTTTTTGCTTCTTCACATGATGTTTGCCATTCTTAGAATGTAATTTTATTTTGCTTTGCTTGCTGTTTTAATAGAATACCAAGATCTGAACTTTTTAAATGTTAGAGAGTCTTCACATAGTTGCATAATTATTCGACTACTCATTGATCTTCACTTATATCTTTCGGAGTAGTTTGTTGTTTGCTCTAGTGCTTCACTTGTATCTTTTAGAGCATGGTGGTAGTATTATTTTGAAGAAATAGATGAACTCTCATGCTTCACTTATATTATTTTGAGAGTCTTAAATATCATGGTAATTTGCTTAAAATCCTAATATGCTAAGCATAAAAGATTTGTAAGAATTCTTATGAGTGTGTTCAATACTAAGAGAAGTTTGATGATTGATGATTGTTTTGAGATATGGAGGTAATAATATCAAAGTCGTGATAGTTGAGTAGTTGTGAAATTGAGAAATGCTTGTGTTGAAGTTTGCAAGTCCCGTAGCATGCACGTATGGTAAACGTTATGTAACAAATTTGAAACATGAGGTGTTATTTGATTGTCTTCCTTATGAGTGGCGGTCGAGGACGAGCGATTATCTTTTCCTACCAATCTATCCCCCTAGGAGCATGCGCGTAGTGCCGAGGTTTTTGATGACTTGTAGATTTTTGCAATAAGTATGTGAGTTCTTTATGACTAATGTTGAGTCCATGGATTATACACACTCTCACCCTTCCATCATTGCTAGCCTCTTCGGTACCGTGCATTGCTCTTTCTCACATTGAGAGTTGGTGCAAACTTCGCCGGTGCATCCAAACCCCGTGATATGATACACTCTTTCACACATAAACCTCCTTATATCTTCCTCAAAACAGCCACCATACCTAACTATTATGGCATTTCCATAGCCATTCCGAGATATATTTCCATGCAACTTTCCACCGTACCATTCTTCATGACACATTCATCATTGTCATATTGCTTAGCATGATCATGTAGTTGACATAGTATTAGTGGCAAACCCACCGTTCATAATTCTTTCATACATGTCACTCTTGATTCATTGCATATACCGGTACACCGCCGGAGGCATTCATATAGAGTCATCTTTGTTCTAGTGTCGAGTTGTAATCATTGAGTTGTAAATAAATAGAAGTGTGATGATCATCATTCAATAGAGCATTGTCCCAAAAAAAAGATAAAGGCCAAAAAAAAGAAGGCCCAAAAAAGAGAAAATAAATAAAAAGGTGCAATGCCACTATTCCTTTTTCCACACTTGTGCTTCAAAGTAGCACCATGTTCTTCATATAGAGAGTCTCTTGAGTTATCACTTTCATATACTAGTGGGAATTTTCATTATAGAACTTGGCTTGTATATTCCAACAATGGGCCTCCTCAAGTGCCCTAGGTCTTCGTGAGCAAGCAAGTTGGATGCACACCCACTTAGTTTCTTTTGTTGAGCTTTCATACATTTATAGCTCTAGTGCATCCGTTGCATGGCAATCCCTACTCCTTGCATTAACATCAATCGATGGGAATCTCCATAGCCCATTGATTAGCCTCGTTGATGTGAGACTTTCTCCTTTTTGTCTTCTCCACATAACCCCCATCATTATATTCTATTCCACCCATAGTGCTATATCCATGGCTCACGCTCATGTATTGCGTGAAAGTTTATGAGTTTGAAATTATTAAGGTATGAAACAATTTCTTGGCTTGTCATCGGGGTTGTGCATGATGAGAGCATTCTTGTGTGACGAAAATGGAGCATGACTAAACTATATGATTTTGTAGGGATGAAATTTCTTTGGCCATGTTATTTTGAGAAGACATAATTGCTTAGTTAGTATGCTTGAAGTATTATTATTTTTATGTCAATATTAAAATTTTGTCTTGAATCTTATGGATCTGAATATTCATATCACAAGTAGAAGAATTACATTGAAATTATGCCAACTAGCATTCCACATCAAAAATTCTATTTTTATCATTTACCTACTCGAGGACGAGCATGAATTAAGCTTGGGGATGATTGATACGTCTCCAATGTATCTATAATTTTTGATTGCTCCATGCTATATTATCTACTATTTTGGGCAATATTGGGCTTTATTTTACACTTTTATATTATTTTTGGGACTAACCTATTAACCGGAGGCCCAGCCCAGATTTGTTGTTTTATGCCTATTTCAGTGTTTCGAGGAAAAGGAATATCAAACGGAATCAAAATAGAACGAAATCAACTGGAGAAGTTATTTTTGGAAGGAAACCTACAGGATAGACTTGGACCCTACGTCAGAAGATGAAGGAGGTGCTCACGAGGGTAGGGGGCGTGCCCACCCCCCTGGGGCGCCCCCCTGCCTTGTGCCCCCCTTCGGTCCACCGATGTACCCCTTGTACCCATATATACCTACGTATCGTAAAACTTCCAGGGAGCACAATAGATCGGGAGTTCCGCCGCCAGAAGCCTCCGTAGCCACCGAAAGCCAATCTAGACCCGTTCCAGCACCCTGCCGGAGGGGGCAATCCCTCTCCAGTGGCCATCTTCATCATCCCGGTGCTCTCCATGATGAGGAGGGAGTAGTTCTCCCTCGGGGCTGAGGGTATGTGTTGGGGATATTACCACTAGGTGTAAACCGGCTTACTTGGGCCGGGCTAACTTCATTAGTGGCATAAACAGATGAAGGCCCAAGGCCTGTAGTCGGTTAGAGCATGTAGCTGTAAACCGGCCTGATGTATGACTTGTATTGTAAGTAAGGAATAGGGAGATAGCAACCGGAATACGAGTATGAACCGGTTAGGACTCTATGGACCGACGGGCGTCACCCGTGTATATAAGGGGACGACTCGGTGGCGGTTCAGGACAGACAACCACAACTCGAGCCTAGGCGAAGCTTGTTTGCTCCCTAGCCATCGAGATCATATCAATTCCATCACAACTAGACGTAGGCTTTTACCTTCATCGAAGGGGCCGAACTAGTATAAAACCCTCGTGTCTTTGTGTCCGCTTTAAACCCCTTCAAGTAAACTCGTAGCGATGGCTCCACGACTAAGTCCTTTTGCTAGGACATCTGCCATGACAAATCCACGACAGTTGGCGCCCACCGTGGGGCCATCGCACGATGGTTTGACGATCTTGGAGGGCAAGCTCAAGGGACTCGAAGGCTATGTTGTGGGCCGGATGACCAAGAGTCGTCGGGGCAGGATCTACATCGACGATGCAGGATGGGGTCCCGAGGCCGAGTCAATCGAGTACGGGTACCGGGTCCCCTTTGGTGGCATACACGTTTTCATTGGCAAAATCGGTGAGCCTGGGCCTGAGCCGGACATCTGCACCAGCCTCATCGAGACGGCTCAGCGTGCGAGATCTACCCGGGTTAAACCGGCCATGAAGCGTGTCTTCGTTGGAGTCATCCACGAAGGTGAGAGTGAGGACGAGTCAGAACACGGTAATGAGACCGTCGTCTATTCGGATAACGAGTCCTCGACCGGAGAGACCGAATCGCTATACCAGTTGCAAGACGACCAGATTAGGGGCTGTTCCGATGGCGACAGTATTCCGGACCCCCCAGGCCAGGTCAACCGGGTTGGAATATGCATGGCCGGCACACAGGCGGCAAATCACTCTTCGACCGCCGCAGCAATGCTCTCCGGATCAGCAGCGGCAGCCGCAGTTGGGGCAGGAGGCCTTGTGCGCCCGCCGGTTCAAGTTCTATCTGAGCTGTTTGATGCACTAGCCGCGCTCATGGCAGAGGACAATCCGGCAGATCAGGAGGCCCATAATGCAGAAATTGCGAAGGTGAGAGAGCAGATCGTGCAAGCTAAAGCGGATCTGGCAGCAGAAAAAGACCGGATGGCTGCAGAGCGGGTCGCTTTGGACGCACAGGCCTATAAACTCATGCTTGACCAGAATGCATCACAGGAGGTTTTGAAGCGGAAGCACAGATCACGCCTGCCGTTAGGGTTTGACCCCCGAAATCTCTTTCACACTCCAGGAGCTGGACCCAGTAATCCACCGCGGTACTTGGAGACAAACCAGATTGAGGCGCCAGGGCCAGGAGCGACGGTCCAACCTCGCCTGATGGAACCTCCTCACCAAAACATTGCGGTTCCTCCGCCGGTCCAGACACCCCCGGGTCATTATTCGAATCCTATGGACAACCTTGTTGCGGCCGCTGCACGGCTAGAGGCCATCCCAGTCGAAGGGGATTCTCCGCAAGCGATAGAGACGCGCCGGGTTAAGGAGCTTCTCCGGACTGCGCTGATTCAGCAGGAGGCATACTCGTACAGCCGTGATCAGGTTCATTCTACGCCCCGTCCGAGCCGGAGCTATAGCAGGCGCATGGATGAACCGGCCATATCAAGCAATGCGCGAGGCCGTGAAGCGGCCCATGGTAATGACCCGACAGGTGGTGTTGGCGATGCTCGGGATATGGTGGACCAGGCCCGGGCACAAAGGGAGGCCGAGTTAGCAGCACGGGATAATGCGGGCCAACTTACACCGGTTCGTTCTACCACCTTTGCCGGACCAGGAATCACATCCGCTTTGGGAGTGCCTTGCTTAATCCCAGCTTTATGTAATGTGCGCCTGCCCAAAGATTTCAAGGGTCCACGCAAGGTGCCGAATTACACCGCTGATTTACCCCCTGAAGCATGGGTAGAGAGTTATGAGATGGCCATGGAAATGCTGGACGTGGATGAGGCTGCATGTGCAAAATACTTCACCATGATGCTTGAGGGCACGGCTCGTACTTGGTTAAAGAACCTACCCCCCAATTCAATCAGCTCATGGGCCCAGTTGCGGGCCCGGTTTATACAGAATTTTAAGGATACCTGTAAGCAGCCCAAGTCCATAGTAGATCTGGTAGCTTGTGTCCAGGAGGAAGGAGAATCAACGACCCGTTGGGTACACCGCGTTTCGGAAATTTTGCACTCGTCTGACAGGATTAATGCCGACTCTGCGATCTTAACTCTGGAGGGCAACTGCCGGTTTGAGCCTCTAAAATTGAAGTTGGGACGCATGAAGCGGTTTTGTAATGACATGGGAACCCTCATGGCCGCTTTAGTGAAGTATGCCGACTCGGACAGTACCAAAGATCCCGAGCCTAATGATGATGAAGCAGTGAAGGGAAAGAAGCACAGCAACTCCAAACAGCAGCAGTACAAACTAGCGGGTCATGGAAACGGAGGCAAGCGCAAAGCGGATGGCAGCGTGGACTTTGTGGCCAACACTAATGCACAGGACCGGGGGCAGCGGCGCAGAGGTAAAGCGGCAAATCGTAATGGGGCTCCCAATCCTAACACAAGCCGTTTGAACTATTTGTTGAATCAGCCTTGCCCGAAGCACGGGACGAAGGAGGCGCCGGCTAACCATCTTTGGAAAGATTGTTATATCATGCAGGAGTTTAAAAACTCTAATACCTTCCGGTATGACCATGGGTCAGGTGGCGGTTCAGGATCCGGTTTACCCGGTCCGGGTCACGATGGAGCTTCCGGTTCAGGTTTCAATCAGGGCGGTCACAATAGCCAGAATAATCGGAACGGCCAGCAGCAGCAGCAGTCAGGTTATCAGAGCCAGCCAAAGCAGTTGAGCAATGGGCAATATCATGTTTTCACAACTAGTTTGGATAAACGCGACCGAAAGCTTCACAGGCGAGCGGTGAATTCTGTTGAACCGGCCTTACCACGTTACTTGCACTGGTCGGAGCAGCCTATCGTGTGGAGCAGAGAGGATCACCCGCTCCGGATTGATAATCCGAGCCAGCTAGCATTAGTGGTAGACCCTCAGGTGGGGGGTTATAAATTCACCAAAGTACTCATGGATGGAGGAAGCAGTATTAACATATTGTACTATGAGACATTTCGCCGCATGGGTTTAACAGACAAAGATCTCAGACCGTCGAATACGGTGTTCCATGGTGTGGTGCCTGGCAAATCTGCATATCCTGTTGGTAAGATAGCCCTGGATGTGGCCTTTGGGGACGAGCACGACTCCCGGTCGGAAAAGCTAACATTTGAGGTGGTGAAGATCCGGAGCCCGTATCACGCCTTATTTGGCCGGCCGGCTTACGCCAAGTTCATGGCACGGCCTTGTTATATCTACTTGCAGCTCAAGATGCCGGGTTACAAGGGGACCATAACGGTCCATGGGAGCCGTAGGGTCGCTTTGGAATGTGAGGAAGGTGATGCGGCTTATGCGGAGTCAGTCTGTGCCACGGAGGAGTTGAAGTATTATAAGGACAATGTTGATCCGGTGGATATGACCCCTTTAAAGAAGCCAACTACAGAGCATGATTTAGATCTGAAGTTCAAATCGGCAGCTGAGGCCAAGCTTGTTGACTTCGTGCCCGGCGATTCGTCCAAGCAGTTCACTATCAGTGCCAACCTGGATCCCAAATAGGAAAGCGCGCTCATCGAGTTCATCCGTGAGAATCGGGACATTTTTGCATGGAAGCCGTCTGACATGCCAGGTGTACCGAGGGAACTCGCTGAGCACACTCTTAATGTGGATCCTAAGTATAAACCGGTGAAACAGTTCCTCCGCCAGTTTAACGAAGAAAGGCGCAAGGCCATTGGAGAGGAAGTGGCCAGGCTTTTAGCAGCTGGTTTTTTTATTGAGGTGTTCCATCCAGAGTGGCTTGCTAATCCGGTGCTGGTTCTTAAGAAAAACAGCACTTGGCGTATGTGTGTGGATTACACAGATCTTAACAAAGCCTGTCCGGCAGATCCTTTTGCCCTCCCCCGTATTGACCAGATCATTGATGCCACGGCGGGTTGTGAGCGTTTGAGTTTTTGGATGCATACTCTGGATATCATCAGATCAAGATGGCGGTTAAGGACCAGGAGAAAACAACATTTATTACACCCTTTGGAGCCTTCTGCTATGTATCTATGCCCTTCGGGCTTAAGGGTGCCCAAGCCACCTATCAACGGTGTGTACAGAATTGCCTGCATGAGCAGATCGGCCGCAATGTGCACGCCTATGTGGATGATATTGTAGTAAAATCAAGACAGAAGGAGACGCTGGTGGATGATTTGAAGGAGACCTTTGACAACTTGCGAGCTTACAGGATGATGCTCAATCCGGCCAAGTGTGTTTTTGGTGTTCCGGCAGGCAAGTTACTGGGTTTCCTGGTGTCTAACAGAGGAATTGAGGCTAATCCGGAGAAGATTACGGCTATTACATCCCTAGCTAAACCGAAGTGTATCAACGATGTTCAGCGTTTGGCAGGCCGAATCACTATGCTGAGCCGGTTTATCAGCCGCCTCGGGGAGAAGGCTATCCCTTTGTACCAAATGCTGAGGAAGACGGACAATTTCGTCTGGAGTCCAGCTGCTGATGAGGCATTTGAGGACCTGAAGCGGCAGTTAGCCAATCCGCCTGTTCTCGCAGCTCTGGTCGACAAGGAGCCACTATTGTTATACGTAGCGGCCAATGCTCGGGCAGTTAGCGTGGCTATTGTGGTGGAACGCAAAGAGGCAGGCAAGGAATATCCGGTTCAGCGGCCGGTTTATTATATCAGCTAGGTGCTTATTGAATCCAAGCAAAGGTATCCGCATTGGCAGAAGTTGGTCTATGGTATTTTTATGGCCAGTCGGAAGTTGAAACAGTATTTTCAAGGGCACCCCATCACAGTGGTCAGTTCAGCTCCCTTGGGTGATATTATACAGAATCGGGAGGCGACTGGCCGGATTGCCAAGTGGGCTATAGAGCTGGGGCCACACGGACTGAAGTACGTGCCTCGGACGGCAGTGAAGTCTCAAGCACTTGTTGATTTCATCAATGATTGGACGGAATTACAAGCGCCAGAAGAGAAGCCGAATCACACATATTGGACTATTCATTTTGACGGATCTAGGCAATTGGAAGGCTCGGGGGCTGGAGTCGTATTAACTTCCCCGTGAGGTGATAAGTTTTGTTATGTTCTCCGCTTAATGTTCCCTTGTACTAATAATGCAGCTGAGTACGAAGCCTTGCTCCATGGCCTCCGGATGGCTAAAGAGATGAATTTAAGCCGGGTTAAGTGCTTTGGTGACTCGGACCTAGTGGCTCAACAGGTGTCTGGCACTTGGGATTCTAAGGACCCGCTCATGGCTGCATATCGTCGGGAAGTGGATAATATTGCAGGTTGTTTCAAGGGTTATCAAGTGGATCATGTGGACCGTCGGAAGAATGAAGCGGCGGATACTTTAATCCGGTTGGGCTCTCAGCGTAAACCGGTCCCGCCTAACGTCTTTTTGGACGTGTTGCACAACCCGTCAGTCAAGATCCCAGGTGAGGTGGATTTGGCTATCCCTGATCCGGAGGCTCAATTGGTGGCAGCCCTGCATGTTATTCCGGATTGGATAGTTCCTTATCTTGCGTACATGAACCGGGGGGAGTTACCAGAGGATGAGATTCTGGCCAGGCAGATAGTCCGGCGATCCAAGTCTATGACGATTGTCAATGGTGAATTACATCATTGCAGTGTATCAGGGGCGTTTCAACGTTGTGTTTCTCCTGAGGAAGGCTGTGAAATCTTAAGAGAAATCCATGAAGGGGATTGTGGACACCACGCCGGTTCAAAGTCTCTGGTGGCAAAGGCGTTTCGTCACGGGTTCTACTGGTTGACAGCGCACGCTGATGCGGAGGACTTGGTTAAACGGTGTGATGGATGTCAGAAATTTTCAAGGCGTGCTCATGTGTCGGCTCAAGAATTAAGGATGATCCCAATAACATGGCCGTTTGCAACTTGGGGGCTGGATATGGTTGGGCCTTTTAAAAAGATCCAAGGATAAGAAAACCCACCTTTTGGTGGCAGTTGACAAATTTACCAAGTGGGTTGAAGCGGAGCCTGTCAGCAAGTGTGATGCAGCAACAGCGGTGCAGTTCATCAAGAAGGTGATTTTCCGGTTTGGTTTTCCACACAGTATCATTACTGACAATGGTACCAATTTATCCAAGGGTGCTATGAAGGAGTTCTGTGAACGTGAGCACATCCGACTTGACGTGTCATCGGTAGCACACCCCCAGTCCAATGGACAGGCAGAACGAGCTAATCAGGAAATCTTACGAGGCATCAAACCCCGACTTTTGGTCCCATTGCAAAGAACACCAGGATGTTGGGTTGAAGAGCTACCATCTGTATTATGGAGTATCAATACTACGCCAAACCGGTCCACAGGATACACGCCATTTTTCATGGTCTATGGAGCAGAGGCAGTTCTCCCTAGTGACATCCGGCACGATTCGCCTCGTGTGGCAGCTTATGTTGAAGCAGACAATGAGACAACACGACAAGATGCTTTGGACCTATTGGACGAGGAGCGTGATATAGCGGCTGCCCGTTCGGCGATTTACCAGCAAGATCTTCGTCGCTATCACAGTCGCCGGGTTAGAACCAGAACTTTTCAAGAAGGAGATTTGGTGCTTCGACTCATCCAAGATCAAACGGATATGCACAAATTATCCCCACCTTGGGAGGGACCTTTCGTGGTCAGCAAGAATTTGCACAACGGGTCGTACTATCTGATTGATATTCGAGGACATCAAGACTCACGTACATCAGAAGAGGAGACCAACAGACCATGGAATATAGCTCATCTTCGGCCTTACTATACTTGAGCCATCGGCTCTATCTATGTACATATCATGACAATGTATATATTATCTTTGATATATCAAACCGGAGCCTCAGCTAAAGCGGGGTCTCTGTCTTTCTCATCATGCGAGGTTACACGGAGTGATTCTGTTTAAAGCAGCCTCCGGCTTACCCCTTGACATTTATCTTTTATATATCACTGGGGGCCTTGGTCGTGTCCGAACCAACGAACACCCTTTGATAGGCGACAACCACCAGATCATTTGGGGACTTGGTCAAGTCTGAACCAGTCACGCCTCTTGGTCGGCCTAAGGCCACAAAATCACTTGGGGGCATGGTCGGGCCCGAACCATTGCCACGCCTCTTGATCTGACATATATGCCACGAGTCATTTGGGGACCTGGCTGACTTGAATCATTGTCACTCCTATTGGGGGCCTTGATCCTGTCCGACCATGGTAATACCATCTGAACAGCTCAGTATAGCATATTTTTGCAAATGGTTTTTATCATTACTTTTGCTTCCATGTTGTTTTCATGGTTTGTTCGTTCTTTGCTTTTGTTGGATTTCTTTGTGTCAACAAGCATATTTTTTCCGGTTCAGCCAATGATTTTTGATCCCCCTTTTAATCCGGAGGAGTCTGCCTGGTTTACCTTTTCCCTGTTAACATCATGGAGTAACCAGGGGGCTCGTATTAAGTCAGTACGGTCTGTATGGGCGCTACTTTCTCCCTTTTTGACGGTAATGGTTTAGAAAACCACCGCTTCAGGCTTGGCTGAAGCCAGCTTTATGATCAAACATGGCAGGTATTTATGTATCATTTATTTGTTGTATTACTGATACACATATCAAGATCATAATCCGGCTGACGGTATAACCGCTACCAAAGTTTAAATTTTTCTGATTGCAGGAAATATGAATTAAAGTTTTTCAAGCAAAAGCTCCAGTACTTATGCACGAAGGCATATTCCAGACAGAAGTTTTAACTATCCTATTACAAGGCGGCATGGTGCTCAAACAAAATCATTGTTTTGTGGAAGGATGTTGCAAATAGCTCTTCAAATCGGCTTCCGGTTCAAGCCTGCTCCTCATCCTCCGCCGCTTCAGCTTCCTCGTCTCTACCCATTGGCTGGAAATCAGCAGTGGTCCAGTCGATTCCCATTAAAGCTTGGAAAACAGCCTCTTCATGGATCAGGGAAGACGGTTCAATATCAGGGGCGTAAGTGTGCTTACGGGTTGGAGGAATCAGATTCTCCGCTTCAACAGTTGGGGCCGGCACTCGCTTGTTTTGATTATTATATTCCGCTTGATAATGCGTCAAATCTGCCTCTTCAGCTAGCTGGCAAGCCAGCGGGCGCACTGCACGGTTTATGGCCCTTAAATCCTCTTCGTTGAATTCAGAGCCATCTTCTTTCAGACTGGGATAGCCTTGAGCTGCTTCCACAGGATCAAAGTCGGGCACCCATGCCTTTGCCCGGATTAAGGCATTGATGGCT
>NC_057797.1:139335301-139348193 GCF_018294505.1 Triticum aestivum | reverse complement strand
GAGATCTAGGACTGAAAGAACTCCGGGTACTCAGAACGGAGGTGATCCTCGCGTTCCCAGGTAGCTTCACGGTCGGAATGGTGTGACCACTTGACTTTGAGAAATTTGATTGACTTGTTGCGAGTCTTGCGTTCAGTCTCTTCAAGAATAGCAACTGGGTGCTCACGATAAGAGAGATCTTCTTGGAGCTCAATGTCCTCGAAGTTGACGGTGCGGTCAGGAGTCTTGAAGCACTTTCGAAGCTGAGAGACATGGAACACATCATGAACATTTGCAAAGTTTGAAGGAAGCTCGAGTTGATAGGCGAGGTCGCCTCTCTTGCTGACAATCTTGAAAGGTCCCACGTATCTAGGGGCAAGCTTCCCTTTGATACCGAAGCGACGAGTACCTTTCATGGGAGAGACGCGGAGGTAAACATGATCTCCGATCTCGAAAGCCAGATCACGATGCTTACTATCATAGCAGCTCTTCTGGCGGGACTGGGCTGCTTTGAGGTTATCACGAATGACTTTGCACATTTCTTCTGCCTCTGTGATTAAGTCATTACCCAGCAGCTGACGTTCACCGGTTTCAGACCAGTTGAGAGGGGTACGGCACTTCCTGCCATATAGAATTTCGAAGGGGGCCTTGCCCGAACTTGCTTGAAAGCTGTTGTTGTATGAGAATTCGGCATAAGGAAGACAATCCTCCCACTTCATGCCGAAGGAGATCACACAAGCCCTGAGCATATCTTCAAGAATTTGGTTGACACGCTCGACTTGACCGCTTGTTTGAGGATGGAAAGCTGTGCTGAAGCGGATGTTGGTGCCCATGGCTTTCTGAAAAGAATCCCAAAACTTGGAGGTAAAAATGCTGCCACGGTCTGAAGATATCACTTGAGGAATACCGTGCAGAGAGACAATGCGAGAGGTATAGAGTTCCGCCAATTGAGCTGCAGTGATTGACTCTTTGATAGGCAGAAAATGAGCCACTTTGGTGAGCTTGTCGATGACGACAAATATAGCATCATTGCCACGCTTGGACTTTGGAAACCCAGTCACGAAGTCCATTTCAATGTGGTCAAACTTCCATTCTGGAATGGCAAGAGGTTGGAGGAGACCAGCTGGCCTTTGGTGTTCTGCCTTCACTCTTCTGCAGACATCACATTCGTTCACGAATTGAGCGATCTCGCGCTTCATTCGAGTCCACCAATAAGCTTGCTTGAGGTCCTGATACATCTTCGTACTACCAGGGTGGATGGAGAGGAGAGAGTTGTGAGCCTCGTTCATGATCACCTTACGGAGTTCACCTTTGGGCACAACAATTCGATCCTCGAAGAAGAGAGTGTCCTTGTCATCAAGTCGGTAGCACTTGTACTTGGACTGACTCTTTGCAATACCAATCTTCACCTTCTTCACCATAGCATCAAGAAGTTGGGCTTGGCGAATCTGGTCTTCCAAGGTAGGAGAAACTTGAAGGTTGGCGAGGAAACCTTGAGGAACAACTTGCAGATTAAGTTTGCGGAAAGCTTCACAAAGCTCGGGTTGATAAGGCTTGAGAATGAGACTGTTGCAATATGCTTTTCTGCTCAAAGCGTCAGCAATCACATTAGCCTTGCCTGGAGTATACTCGATACTCGGATTGTACTCTTGAATCATTTCGACCCATCGAGTCTGCCTGAGGTTGAGATTAGGCTGAGTGAAGATGTACTTGAGACTCTTGTGATCAGTGAAAATGTCCACTTTCCTTCCCAATAGAAGATGTCTCCAAGTCAACAAAGCATGCACAACTGCCGCCAACTCGAGATCATGAGTGGGGTAGTTCTTCTCATTAGGTTTCAACTGGCGAGAGGTATAAGCAACAACTTTCTTCTCTTGCATCAGTACAGCACCGAGACCTTGGAGAGAGGCATCACAAAAGACCTCGTACGGCTTGGTTTCATCAGGCGGAGTCAGAACTGGAGCAGTGATCAATTTCTCTTTCAAAGTGTTGAAAGCCATATCACACTCCGGAGACCAAACGTACTTGACGTGCTTCTGAAGAAGATTTGAGAGAGGCTTGGCGATCTTAGAAAAGTTTTCAACGAATCTTCTGCAATAGCTTGCGAGACCGAGGAAACTGCGGAGTTGCTTCACGTTCTGAGGAGGTTCCCAATTCACAATTGCAGACACCTTCTCAGGATTCACGGAAATACCCTTGGCAGAGATGATATGACCAAGATAAAGAACCTCATCGAGCCAAAATTCACACTTGGAGAACTTGGCGTAGAACTGATGTTCTCTGAGCTTGTCAAGAACCAAACGCAAGTGCTTGGCATGATCTTCCTTGTTCTTCGAGAAAACCAGAATGTCGTCGAGATAGACCAAAACGAATTCATTGGTGTAGGGGTTGAAGATGAAGTTCATCATACGAGAGAACGTCGGAGGAGCGTTGGCGAGGCCAAAAGACATGACGGTGTATTCATATGAACCAAAGCTTGTTCTGAACGCCGTCTTGGGAATATCTTGCTCACGAATACGAATCTGATGATAACCCATACGGAGATCAAGCTTGGAGAATACTTGAGCACCCTTGAGTTGTTCGAACAGCTCATTGATGTTGGGAAGTGGGTATTTGTTCTTTATGGTCTTCTTGTTTACTGGACGGTAATCAACACAAAGTCGACTCGATCCATCCTTCTTCTTCACAAAAAGAACACCACAACCCCACGGAGAAGTACTAGGCCGAATGAGACCCAATCTTTCTTGCTCATCGAGTTGTTTCTTCAGCTCTCCCAATCTCAAACCAATATCCGTGGAAGAAGAACTAGAGCTACTAGAATTCCCACCTATGAAATTCCCGAACCTTTCCGGTTATGCAATCAGGTGTTGGGGATACAGGGGAAGCACAATATCTCACCCAAACTAGCAAATCCTACATCCAGCTGTATCCATCCTTCAACACATAACCAGGAAAACTTCGGAAACCATCTACCTCAACCTTCGAAAAGCATCCGTTATACAAGTTATGGCGATACTCCCGAACTCCCGCCCCAGTACTGGGTGGCGTCAAGGTTATCTCACCAACGAACTGCATAAAAGAGATTTTCGATGTCGGCGAACATATCTCAAGTATACCAGAATTGCAACGATAAAATTGTGACGACAACACCTCGGAGCTCAACTCCCCGGGACACTGCCACAACCCCTAAAGACAGGAGGCACCAAGAACAATGTTCTCGTCACAAAACCATCGGAACAAAACCAAGATACTCGCGTGAACCTAAAAAAAATTTAGTGAAATTTTAGAAGAGAAGAGTCAAAACTCTACGCCAGGATGCCTTACCAGAGCGATGAGGAGACTGGGAAGTAAAAAGAATTCCTAAGCTCTCCGATATATAATTCCTAAGGACTCAAAATATATTTTTTTTCTAGACACAACTCGGCTGCTAAAAACGATCAAGCAATGGGGCTCCTAAGGTCGGGGATGGCTCTGATTACCAACTTGTAACGCCCTCGATGCGGCTATAACTCCCACGTGTCGAGGCACGACTTAGAGGCATAACCGCATTGAAAGCAATGTCGCAAGTCAGGCAATCATTACAACATCCCATGTAATATATAATAAAAGGGGGAGAGGGAGAGATCCGAAAACGGAGGGGTGTATATATAGGCATAGAGGGAGCTAGGAGAGTCCAAATGAGGTGCGGTTTTCGCCCACACGATCGTGATCGAACGCTCTAGGACATGGAGCAGAGTTTGGTGGGTTTTGGGCCAAATTTGGGGGGGTGTTGGGCTGCCACACACACGAGGCCTTTTCGGTCCCTCGGTTAACCGTTGGAGTATCAAACGAAGTCCAAATGACCCGAAACTTGACAGGCGGTCTACCGGTAGTAAACCAAGGCCGCTTGGCAAGACTCGGTCCAATCCGGAAATGTTTAAACCCCACACAAGAAAGAAAGGTAGAAATGACCACCGGAGGAGAACGAAACGCCGGAATGCAAAACGGACAACGGGGAAAAAGCTCGAATGCATGAGATGAACATGTATGCAAATGCAATGCACGTGATGACATGATAAGAGATGCACGAAAAAGAAAACAACACACGGAGACAAAGACCCAAACCCGAGAAATAAATATAACTTAGCGTCGGAGACGGCAAGAGTTGGATACAAATATGGAAAGTTACATCTGGGGCGTTACAACACTCCACCACTACGAAAAGATCTCGTCCCGAGATCTAGGACTGAAAGAACTCCGGGTACTCAGAACGGAGGTGATCCTCGCGTTCCCAGGTAGCTTCACGGTCGGAATGGTGTGACCACTTGACTTTGAGAAATTTGATTGACTTGTTGCGAGTCTTGCGTTCAGTCTCTTCGAGAATAGCAACTGGGTGCTCACGATAGGAGAGATCTTCTTGGAGCTCAATGTCCTCGAAGTTGACGGTGCGGTCAGGAGTCTTGAAGCACTTTCGAAGCTGAGAGACATGGAACACATCATGAACATTTGCAAAGTTTGAAGGAAGCTCGAGTTGATAGGCGAGGTCGCCTCTCTTGCTGACAATCTTGAAAGGTCCCACGTATCTAGGGGCAAGCTTCCCTTTGATACCGAAGCAACGAGTACCTTTCATGGGAGAGACGCGGAGGTAAACATGATCTCCGATCTCGAAAACCAGATCACGGTGCTTACTATCATAGTAGCTCTTCTGGCGGGACTGGGCTGCTTTGAGGTTATCACGAATGACTTTGCACATCTCTTCTGCTTCTGTGATTAAGTCATTACCCAGCAGCTGACGTTCACCGGTTTCAGACCAGTTGAGAGGGGTACGGCACTTCCTGCCATACAGAATTTCAAAGGGGGCCTTGCCCGAACTTGCTTGAAAGCTGTTGTTGTATGAGAATTCAGCATAAGGAAGACAATCCTCCCACTTCATGCCGAAGGAGATCACACAAGCCCTGAGCATATCTTCAAGAATTTGGTTGACACGCTCGACTTGACCGCTTGTTTGAGGATGGAAAGCTGTGCTGAAGCGGATGTTGGTGCCCATGGCCTTCTGAAAAGAATCCCAAAACTTGGAGGTAAAGATGCTGCCACGGTCTGAAGATATCACTTGAGGAATACCGTGCAGAGAGACAATGCGAGAGGTATAGAGTTCTGCCAATTGAGCTGCAGTGATTGACTCTTTGATAGGCAGAAAATGAGCCACTTTGGTGAGCTTGTCGATGACAACGAAGATAGCATCATTGCCACGCTTGGACTTTGGAAACCCAGTCACGAAGTCCATTTCAATATGGTCAAACTTCCATTCTGGAATGGCAAGAGGTTGGAGGAGACCAGCTGGCCTTTGGTGTTCTGCCTTCACTCTTCTGCAGACATCACATTCGTTCACGAATTGAGCGATCTCACGCTTCATTCGAGTCCACCAATAAGCTTGCTTGAGGTCCTGATACATCTTCGTACTACCAGGGTGGATGGAGAGGAGAGAGTTGTGAGCCTCGTTCATGATCACCTTACGGAGTTCACCTTTGGGCACAACAATTCGATCCTCGAAGAAGAGAGTGTCCTTGTCATCAAGTCGGTAGCACTTGTACTTGGACTGACTCTTTGCAATACCAATCTTCACCTTCTTCACCATAGCATCAAGAAGTTGGGCTTGGCGAATCTGGTCTTCTAAGGTAGGAGAGACTTGAAGGTTGGCGAGGAAACCTTGAGGAACAACTTGCAGATTAAGTTTGCGGAAAGCTTCACAAAGCTCGGGTTGATAAGGCTTGAGAATCAGACTGTTGCAATATGCTTTTCTGCTCAAAGCATCAGCAATCACATTAGCCTTGCCTGGAGTATACTCGATACTCGGATTGTACTCTTGAATCATTTCGACCCATCGAGTCTGCCTGAGGTTGAGATTAGGCTGAGTGAAGATGTACTTGAGACTCTTGTGATCAGTGAAAATGTCCACTTTCCTTCCCAATAGAAGATGTCTCCAAGTTAACAAAGCATGCACAACTGCCGCCAACTCGAGATCATGAGTGGGGTAGTTCTTCTCATTAGGTTTCAACTGGCGAGAGGTATAAGCAACAACTTTCTTCTCTTGCATCAGTACAGCACCGAGACCTTGGAGAGAGGCATCACAAAAGACCTCGTACGGCTTGGTTTCATCAGGCGGAGTCAGAACTGGAGCAGTGATCAATTTCTCTTTCAAAGTGTTGAAAGCAATATCACACTCCGGAGACCAAACGTACTTGACGTGCTTCTGAAGAAGATTTGAGAGAGGCTTGGCGATCTTAGAAAAGTTTTCAACAAATCTTCTGCAATAGCTTGCGAGACCGAGGAAACTGCGGAGTTGCTTTACGTTCTGAGGAGGTTCCCAATTCACAATTGCGGACACCTTCTCAGGATTCACGGAAATGCCCTTGGCGGAGATGATATGACCAAGATAAAGAACCTCATCGAGCCAAAATTCACACTTGGAGAACTTGGCGTAGAACTGATGTTCTCTGAGCTTGTCAAGTACCAAACGCAAGTGCTTGGCATGATCTTCCTTGTTCTTCGAGAAAACCAGAATGTCGTCGAGATAGACCAAAACGAATTCATTGGTGTAGGGGTTGAAGATGAAGTTCATCATGCGAGAGAACGTCGGAGGAGCGTTGGCGAGGCCAAAAGACATGACGGTGTATTCATATGAACCAAAGCTTGTTCTGAACGCCGTCTTGGGAATATCTTGCTCACGAATACGAATATGATGATAACCCATACGGAGATCAAGCTTGGAGAATACTTGAGCACCCTTGAGTTGTTCGAACAGCTCATTGATGTTGGGAAGTGGGTATTTGTTCTTGATGGTCTTCTTGTTTACTGGACGGTAATCAACACAAAGTCGACTCGATCCATCTTTCTTCTTCACAAAAAGAACACCACAACCCCACGGAGAAGTACTAGGCCGAATGAGACCCAATCTTTCTTGCTCATCGAGTTGTTTCTTCAACTCCTTCAACTCTTCGGGGCCGAGCTTGTAGGGACGTTTGCACACAGGTTCCGTACCGGGCTCAAGTTCAATAACAAATTCAACCGGCCGGTTTGGAGGCATCCCTGGAAGTTCTTCTGGAAAGACGTCTTGATATTCGCAAACGACAGGAATCTGCGAAATAGCATCCAATTCACCCTTCTCATTAAGAGAAAACAACCGGATGGTATTATCCCGAGCGGCAAAGACAATGACATCCTCAGACGAATGAGTCAATTGAATCTGCCTGGCAGCACAGTCAAGATGTGCCTTGTGCTTAGAAAGCCAATCCATTCCGAGAATAAGATCAATATCCGAGTTACCGAGAACAATTGGGGAAGAAAGGAACTTGTAGTCACCCAATGAGATAGTAACCTCAGGGACGCAGGTGTTAGCTGTCATCTGCTTGCCCGGTGACACAATTTGCAAGGAACTTTGCAGATACTGATAATCACACTCATACTTTGATGCAAAAGGTTTGGAAATGAAGCAATGCGATGCACCTGTGTCAAAAAGAACTTTTGCAGGAACATCGTTAACAGGAAGGTTACCCATGATCACATCTGGCGAGTCCTCTGCCTGAGCTGCATTCACCATATTGACCTTGGCGTGCTTGGGATTGTGCTTGACCACAGCTGTACTTGCCGATCTGACAGGAGGAGGAGGAGGAAGACGCCTCTGGTTGGTACACTTGTTGGCATAGTGACCCTTCTGTTGGCACTTGTTGCACGTGACCTCTGAAAGCGGACGGTGATACGGAGCACTCGATCTTGGAGCTTGAGACGAAGACTTGTTCTGAAAGCCTGGGTTGGGTGGGTGGGAGAAACCACTGCCACCTTTGCTCTTCTGCTGATACGGCTGACGGAACGGAGGAGGAGGAAGCCAATACTTCTGCTGCTTGACCACTTGAGTAGAGGAAGACGGAGTAACATCTCTGGCACGCTTCCTGGAAGCATCACACCTCATCTGAGCAGCCTCTTGCTTCAGTGCCATGTTGTAGAACTCATCGTATCTCAACGGCTCAAAGAGGACAAGAGCGAGCTGAATTTCCTCACGAAGACCACCCCTAAACTGATAGATCATGCTCTTCTCATCAGGAACATCCTGCTTGGCAAAACGGGCGAGCTTCTGGAACAACTTGCTGTAGTCATAGACAGACAAAGAGCCTTGCTTCAGATTGCGGAATTCCTGACGCTTACTCTCAACCACACTTTGAGGGATGTGATGAGCACGGAAATCTTGACAGAAATCGTCCCAAGTGATAACACGTCCACCTCTGGAATCCTTGTACTGCTGGAACCACTCTGCAGCCTGATCTTTCAGCTGGAAAGAAGCGAACTTGACGAAATCTTCAGGCCTGACGTGCTCCATTCAAAATGCTTGCCCAGATCCACTAGCCAATCGTCAGCGTCGGTAGCCTCAACACAACCGCTGAACGTCTTTGGGCCATTAGCAAGGAACTGGTTCAGAGTAGCAAAGTGGTGCTGATTATGGCCTTGATTCCCTTGACTGCCTTGATTGCGCTCTTGAAGGATTTGCATGATCAACTATGTGTTTGCATTAGTAGCGGCCATCACAGCTTGCCATGCTTCCGGAGGAGGCGGAGGTGGAGGCGGATTAGGATTCGGAGTCGTGCGCGTTGGAGGAGCCATCCTGAAGAGGTTGACCACCATTAGCACATAGATAGACAACAATATAGAAGCTGAATCCAACGGAATGAAAATTGCAACATATAGTCTTCACATCCGAACAAAATGAATGAATGCATTCCTCTTCAAATGATCACATATCCATAAATTGAGAAGCCACGAAGAATTAAGGTAGAGAAATAAATCAACAAGGTACGGATCAAGAACGAATAATCGGTAAGAAATCCCAATCTCAAACCAATATCCGTGGAAGAAGAACTAGAGCTACTAGAATTCCCACCTATGAAACTCCCGAACCTTTCCGGTTATGCAATCAGGTGTTGGGGATACAGGGGAAGCACAATATCTCACCCAAACTAGCAAATCCTACATCCAGCTGTATCCATCCTTCAACACATAACCAGGAAAACTTCGGAAACCATCTACCTCAACCTTCGAAAAGCATCCGTTATACAAGTTATGGCGATACTCCCGAACTCCCGCCCCAGTACTGGGTGGCGTCGAGGTTATCTCACCAACGAACTGCATAAAAGAGATTTTCGATGTCGGCGAACATGTCTCAAGTATACCAGAATTGCAACGATAAAATTGTGACGACAACACCTCGGAGCTCAACTCCCCGGGACACTGCCACAACCCCTAAAGACAGGAGGCACCAAGAACAATGTTCTCGTCACAAAACCATCGGAACAAAACCAAGATACTCGCGTGATCCTAAAAAATTTTTTAGTGAAATTTGAGAAGAGAAGAGTCAAAACTCTACGCCAGGATGCCTTACCAGAGCGATGAGGAGACTGGGAAGTAAAAGAATTCCTAAGCTCTCCGATATATAATTCCTAAGGACTCAAAACATTTTTCTAGACACAACTCGGCTGCTAAAAACGATCAAGCAATGGGGCTCCTAAGGTCGGGGAAGGCTCTGATTACCAACTTGTAACGCCCTCGATGCGGCTATAGCTCCCACGTGTCGAGGCACGACTTAGAGGCATAACCGCATTGAAAGCAATGTCGCAAGTCAGGCAATCATTACAACATCCCATGTAATACATAATAAAGGGGGGAGATAACATAGTTGGCTTACACTCGCCACGTCACATCAGAGTACATAAATAACATCCATCAAACAAGCACTCATGGCCCGACTACGGCGCCAAAATAGAAAAGACCCCCAACATGCGACAAGGTCCTGAATCGATAACCCCAACTAGGCACCACTACTGATCATCCGGAAAAGATACGTAGTAACGCTGAGAGTCCTCGTCGAACTCCCACTGAAGCTCGTAATCGTCAACTGGAGCAGAATCACCTGGACCTGCATCTGGAGTAGTAGTATCTGTGAGCCACAGGGACTCAGCAATCTCACACCCACGCGATCAAGACTATTTAAGCTCATAGGAATGGATAAGGCAAAAATATGTGTGGAGCTGCAGCAAGCGACTAGCATATGTGGTGGCTAACTTATACGCAAAAGAGAGCGAGAAGAGAAGGCGAAGCACGAGCGAGAAGCTAAAGGAACATCCTGCGCAAGCATAACTCCAACACCGTGTCCACTTCCCGGACTCCGCCGAGAAGGGGCCATCACGGTAACACACACGGTTGATTCATTTTAATTAAGTTTAATTAAAGTTATCTACAACCGGACATTAACAAATTCCCATCCGCCCATAACCGCGGGCACGGCTTTCGAAAGATCAATCCCTGCAGGGGGGTCCCAACTTAGCCCATAACAAGCTCTCACGGTCAACGAAGGAATAGACCTCCACCCAAGACACACCGATCAGACTCGGTATCTCGGTACAACAAGATGATTCGGCAGGTTAAAACAAGTCCAGCAACACCGCCCGAATGTGCCGACAAATCCCGATAGGAGCTGCACATATCTCTTTCTCAGGGCACGCTCGGATAGGTCAAGCTACGAGTAAAACCAAACCTCAAGTTTCCCCGAGGTGGCCCCGCAGGCTGCCTGGTTCGGACCAACACTCAGAGGAGCACTGGCCCGGGGGGGGGGGTTAAAATAAGATGACCCTCGGGCTCCGGAAACCCAAGGGAAAAAGAGGCTAGGTGGCAAATGGTAAAACCAATGTTGGGCATTGCTGGAAAAGCTTTAATCAAGGCGAACTATCAAGGGGTTCCCATTATAGCCCAACCGCGTAAGGGACGCACAATCCGGGAACATAACACCGATATGACGGAAACTAGGGCGGCAAGAGTGGAACAAATCACTAGGCGAGAGGCCGAGCCTTCCACCCTTTACCAAGTATATAGGTGCATTAAGATAACATAGCAATATAATGATATCCCAACAAGAATATAAATGTTCCAACAAGGAACGGCTCCAATCTTCACCTGCAACTAACAACGCTATAAGAAGGGCTGAGCAAAGCGGTAACATAGCCAATCAACGGTTTGCTAGGACAATGGTGGGTTAGGGGTTCAACATGGCAATTGGGAGGCTGACAAGCAAAAGGTAGGCATCGTAGCAGTGGCAAAGCAAAAGAGCGAGCAAACTAGCATAGCAAAGATAGTAGTGATTTCGAGGGTATGATCATCTTGCCTGCACAGTTGTCAGAGTTGACTGGATCCTCACAAGCAAACTCAACGGGCTCCTCGGTAGCGAACTCGTCTCCCGGCTCTACCCAACAAGACAAACAAGCAACAAGGATACAATCAACCACGGGCAAGACCAAGCAATATGATGAAATGACGATATGCTATGCGGGATGCGATGCGGGATGCAAAATGCAAGATATGACAGGAAATGCATGAACCTGGCATCAACTTGGAAAACCAAGTGTGCCACTGGATAGAGGGGATGAAATCGCTTGAAAACGATATAAAGATCATAGGAATCGGAGCTACGGTTTAGAAAAGGCGAGCGTTTTAAGATATGACACCGGTATGCGATTTACAGCAAGTAGTCATCTAAATGCAACGAAATGAACATGCTACAGCCACCAAACATGAAAACAAAATACATGGCAGTGATGTACACAAGATGGTTGACAAAACACTAGCACTGAGCCATAGGCAAATTCATCCATTAAGAGGTTCAAACAAGCATGGCTAGAACGCAAATGCAAAACAGATTTCAGACTTAGTGAAATTAACACTAGTCTGAAATTTCAGATCACGAAGCTCTCTTCGGAGCAGCAAAACAACATGATAGAAAACCTGAACATGACAAGTAAGAACATGGCATGGAGCTACTCAACAAGCTTAATAAAACACCCAAAGTGACCTGGGGCCAAAAGGGTTCACAAGATACTCTACCGAGCTCACGAACATCGCTCGAACACAATCAGTTTTCAGACTTAATGAAAACTGAGACATGCTGAAATTTAACTCACGAAGGCATGTAAACGAGCTCGATGCACTCACTACGGTGCAAGTCATGGCAAGGAAGGCATATAACCAGCAAGAAGGCACAAAGTGCTAGCTACACATGGCAAGAACGAAGGCATAGCATGCATAATACACTAACGGTAGCATCGGCAAAATCGCAAACAAGTTGACGGTCTGCCCAGATTAACAACGAAGCAAAAGTTGAGCTCGATTGAGTCAACCTAGAGCACTCCACAAATGCCAACAAAGACACGGATGGATAGAGCATAACTTAAATATTAAAACTCCCTTACTGACCATCCTCAAAAGAGGCACGGATCACTAGGAAACAAGCTGGACATATAGCATCATGAACTAAAATATCCCAGACTTAGCAAAAATCACTAAGTCCCTGAAATCTGCAATCTCAGGTACCTCTCTTTGCAAGCTTGCACAAGACAACACACACATCCTAAAAATGCATGGGTGGCACCTCTGGAAAGAAGACAAAATGCTTCACAATACATCCCAAAGGGGCACAGGCATATCATGCACGAATTAAACATAGCAAAAATGACAAAAGTGCATGATGAACTAACGGATCTGCAATTTAACTCACGAAGCCTCCTTCTAACAGCATTTTGGGTATCAAGATGACCTCAAATGCAAATGATGCAATGGAATGAAATGATGTACATGCTGAGGCGAAGATTTTGATATATCATATGCCCAAAACGGAGCTACGGTTGCAAAGTTACGGGACCTCGAACAGAGCAACATGGATCAAAATTTTCAGGACTTAGCAAAAAAAAATCGGGGTTAGGGTTTACTGTTCACGCGACCGGATCCAGATCGGGATCGCGGCGCGGAAGCCGAGGCGGCGCCGGCGGCGGAGCTCGAGCTCGCCGGAGCCGGTGGAGGAGGGGAGGCCGGCGAGGCGGCGGGGAGAGGCCGGGGCGACGCC